>NW_004955616.1:40435-99078 GCF_000276665.1 Chinchilla lanigera
GAAAATTAATGAAACCAAAAGGTCATCATTTCAAAAAGATGAATAAAACTGACAAAGCTCCAGTCAGACTAATCAGTAAAAAAGAAGATTGTATACATTAGTAATATTAGAAATGAAAAAGTTACTATTGATTGTATGGACATTAAAAAGATAAGAAAGGCATATTATGAACAACTCTATGCCTTCAAATTTAATAATTTAAATAAGCTGAACCAATTCCTTTAAAGAAATAAACTAGAAAATGTCACACAAAAAGAAACTGATCATCTGAATACGTCTGTATCGATTAAGCAAATTGAAGAAATACCTTTCCAAAGGAGAAAACATCAGGTGATTTAGCTAATGGATTTTGTCAAATATGTAAGGAAGAAATGCTCTGAAGGAACAGCTCCTTCAGAAAAATGAAGGGGGGGACAGAGCATGTCATTCTGTGACACCAGCATTACTATATGAATGTCACCGGGGACAAAATCCTTGGTACTCACAACTAAAAGAAAATGGAGAAAAGGTTATAGCTTGGAAAAAAGGAGTTAACACTGTTTTCATTTCAGATGACATGGCTGACTATATAGAAAATCCTAAAGATCTGACTAAAATAATTCTAGGATGAATAAGCAGTTATGGCAAATGTTGCAGGATAAAAGTGAATGTAAAAAGTCAACTGCTTGAAATGCGATATTAAAAATGCATGCTACTTATATTACCATAAAAATGAAATTTATACTTGGGTATAAATTTATTCTTAGGTGTGAATTTAAAATATGTACAGTGTTTGTATAAGAAATGTGCAGAGTTTAATGAAAGAAATAAGTGAAGATCCAAATAAATGTGTAGAAATCATATGTCCATGGATAAAAAGACTATTGCTAACATGTCTGTTCTGCCTATTTTGATCTATAGACTCAGTGCAGTCCCAGTCAAGATACTTTACAATAATGAGGACATGGTATTGGTTCAGAATAAACAAATCAGTGGAAGAGACGAATGAGCCCAGAAACAGGCCCACAGACATAGGGAGTTTAGTTTTGGCAAAGGAGCAAAGCCGGGTCAACAGAGAAAAGAGTCTTTTCAACACATGGCACTAAACCAATAGAATATCTGTATGTCAGAGAAAGGAGAAGAAGCGTCTAGACAAAGGCTGCTCACAAAAGTCAAAATAGACCACTGAGTATAAAATGCAAACCTGTAAAACTTCCAGAAGACAACATAAGAATAAAATCTGGGCTTGAATTTGCTAAGAAGTTTATAGATACAGCACAAAATGATCCATGAAAGAAATTGGTAAGTTGGGCTTTATTAAAATTTGAAACTTCTGTTCTGCAAAAGATATTGTTAAGGGAAAAGTAAGCCACAGAGTGGTAAAAATATTTGCAGTAACATACCTCACAAAGATCTTGTTCCTAAAATAAAGAACACAAACTCAACCATAAGGAACCAACCCAATTTGAAAATGGCAAGAGATATGAATAACTACCTCAGTAAAAAAGATGCACAAATGGCAAATAAGCCAGAAGAAACGATGCCCGACACAATGTGCCATTAGAGAATCACGTATTGAGACAGGAAAATACCACCGCTCTCCTATTGCGATGCTGAGATTGAACTGAACTGACAGCACCAAAGGCCGGTGAAGAAGCAGAATGACAGAAAGGCCCATTCGTTCTTGGTAGGAATGAAATACGCAGCCACTTTGAAAAACTTGTGGCTGTTAAAACCATGTCCTGTGTTTCACAAAATCCTGTTCAGAGAAGTTATAAAACCTTCAGAAACTGCTCTTCAATAGGTGACTGTAGGAGCAAGCTGTGGCATATCCTAAAATGCAATATTATTTCATGCTTTTAAAAGTTATCAAGCCATGAAAAGATAGGTTAGAATCTCAAATCCATGTTGCCAAATGAAGGAAGTCACTCTGAAATGACTGGCTACCGTATAATCTGAACAAAATAACATTTTGGAGAGGGCAAAACTGCAAGGAAAAGTGATGCCAGGCATGGTGGGACAGGCCTCACACCCCCGCGCTTGAGAGCTGGGGCAGGAGGATCACTACACGCTCCCAGCCAATTTGGGCTATGTAGCACGTGCAAGGCCAGCCTGGACTACACTGCAAAAGCCTGCCTCAAGAAGCCAAAGGAAAAAACAGTAGATCAGTGGTTACTAACAGTTCTGTATGGGGAACTTTAGAGCAGGATAAATGATTTTATACGAAACTGTGAATGGTGAATATAGGACAATATGCATTTATGAAAGCCCATAAAATCATAAAACACAAACAGTGAACTTTATATGTTATAGAATTTATTTAATAATACATCAAGATTGGTTCATTAAGTAGGGAACATGCCACACTAATACAAGGTATTAATAATAGAGGAAATTGGACGGGGAAAGTAAAAGTGAGAACTCTGAGTATTACCTGCCCAATTTCTCAGAAAACCGAACACGGCTCTATGAAATAGTCTTTTGATTTAACAAATTAAAAGTGCACTTTAAAAAATTAATTGGAATATTCTATGGGAGTAGGATCCCGAAATCCCTATTTTAAGCATCTAGGAAAGTTATCACTATTAAGATGTGTGTCCACTGCTGTGGGCATACAGAGCGCCGAGGAGACTTTCATACCATTGTGAATTAGGGGAGTTCCAAGAACAGCGCCTGACTCTGGGCAAACAGAAGTGGCTAGAGACAAATTTCCTTACATCAAATCAACTATGTGAAGGTCAGCTTTAGAGAGGTTGTGCTGACTCATGAGCATGCAAATGTTTGTGTGTTTGTGTGTGTGCGTGTGAGCACACAAGTGTTTCTAGTGTCACAAAGTTCTCAGCTGTGCTCCCTCACCTCATCCAGTGCCAATATTATAAATGATAAAATAATGTCTAGCTATTAACATATTCAGAGATATATTTTTTCAGATACCATAAAATCTGCCCTTGTAAAGCATGAAATTCAATAGTTTTTACTGTATTCACAAAGACACACATCCATCATCACTAATTCCAGAACGCAAATTTTATTTTTAGCACACACTCAAATTCTGTATACACAAAGAAATGTTCAGCTAGGGACACAGCTTGTAAGAAGCATCCTGGGTTTTCAAGATACTTCTATTTATTTTGCTGTGAGTCTATTACCTCTCAGTAGTTAAGAAGGCTTTCTAACATTCCAGTGATCAAGTAGGCTGGTACTGTTTAAAGTTTCTACACCGAAGACTGCCATCTTGACTTGAAAAACAATTGAATGCAAAAATACACACATTTGGACTAAATAGTGAAAAAGAAGTTAAAAGAAATGCCATGGAAAAGGCAGCAAAGGAGACAGTGGACTAAAGGTACGCAGTAGGGAAAATTATAAAAGTTTCTAGGGCACTGCAGAAAGACAATGTATTCTAGTGATTACCTTTATTAGACTCTATTGGATCAAGAGCCAATTCATTAAACATTAATGGCAGGGGAATGCCATCCATATATTATAAATAGCCATTAAGTTGAGATAGACAGCTCTGCACAGGTCAGTATGAATTAATAAAAAAACTGAAGCTGGCATTTCAGAATCATAAAAAGACAGATTTAGTAGAAAATATTTAATAAGAACAAGGAAGAACAGTATCTATTACACTATTTGTCTGAAGAACAAACTAAAAATGAGAACGAATTTACCATAAACCTAAAAATACCCTTGATGAATGAAATACATATTTCTTGAAAATGGATATCACCTGCATTTAAGAATCTTAGCTTTTTGATGTGTGACCCTGGCAAATGGTAAATGCAAAGACAAATGTGAAGTGGATGTTCTGGTAGAAATTAGACAAAATGTTAATGAAACCAGACTGTCCTCCCTACCTGACAGCAGCAGAATTGAGATTATTAGCGGATGAGGTTAGATTTCAAAGTTCTCTCCTGGGCAGAGACTGAAATCTATCCTACTTGATTGTATCCCAAATTTAAAAATCTTTTCCAAAGTAACTGTCCTTTTGTTACTTTACCATCCTTGTTCTTGTCTGGAGATGGAAGTCACATTATAAAAATTATTTCTGGATATTTAAAATAACTATGTTTTTATAATTTCTCATCTTTGTTAATTTATACTTATTGTTTCAGAATGGCTTGAAGAAAGAATGAGACATTCCTAAAGATTGTTCAATATCATACTATTTCTAGGCTAATACAATTTTTGTAATAATTTCACTGTCACAGCTATAAAGATATTAAAATTAATTTGGTCCCAAGTAAGAAAAATTATCAAAACCTTTAAAATGAGGTGAGGTTGGGGACCGTGGTGGGTCTAGCATGTCTTGTCTATATCACATCAGAAGGTTGCCTAAAACCCCAAGATCACTCCATTCTCTAAGATAATGTAGTTGTGTCTGGCTTTGCCATATTTCTGATATTGCTTATGGCTTAGTTACTTTCCTTGTCACTTGGACAAGCTACCGGACACCCACAACAGGAGGAGACGTTTATGTTGGCTCACGTTTCACTTGATGCATGACCAGCTCCATGACAGGACGGCATGGCAGAGGGGCCTGCCAGTAGAAACCCTGCTCACTCACAGGGCCAGAGAGCAGAGGGCAGAAAGAGGAGCCAGGGAGGCAGACGCACTCTTCCAGCTGATGCTCCCAGCCACTACCTCTTCCAGCCAGGCCCCCAACCCCAGCCCCAAGCCTGCTGTAGCACCTGCAGAACGTACTCACCTTCCGCAAGCCCCACCTCTGAGAAATGAGGCTTTGGTGGGCATCTCGGTGTGACCCATAATAGTAAAACCACTTGGAGGTCAGGTAACTTGTAGACTTTTATCTAGTACAAAAGATACACAGAGTTTACAGTTTTCAAATATTCCTCTCCCTCCCTTTCCCTTCTACCTTATTTTTAACAAGATGCTTGTAAGTACCAGGTCCTCAGAATGCCCTAAATTGTGTTGGTTTCCTCAAGAAAACTTATTAAAGTGTATATTTATTTCGTATATTGTATTGAATATTACTAAATATATTACACTCATTTCTAACCCTGAAAATAATAGTTTGCCTGGGACCTTCGTTCAATCCCTAGCATTTAAAAAATAGAAAAAAGGAAGAAAACAAACCTTTGCCCTCACCAAAAAGCCATGTAAAATTAAAATAATAAACTAACACATTCTTCCTAGACCTGTGCAAATCAAGGTTTATGTGAATTGCCTGTGACACAGCCTGGGGTATTGTCAATGACAGCAGGAAAAAATGCTCACCGACAAAGCAAAAGCCTCTTGACCTTATTGTAGGGCTTCCATTGGAAATATAATTCAGACAATTAGTGTCTCAAACTGTAATGACTTGACCAAACTCCACTTTGCTTCTGCCATTATTTTGAGATGTGAATAAAGTCAAGTAAGGATCAGTAACAATGTCCAAAATAGGTTTATACCACCAGTCTCTCTATAGTGCTTTGCCATCCATTCCAAACACAATACCTTTGAATTACATCACAGAACAAGACAAACACATGAGATGGATAATGAGAGACAAAAGTTATGACACTGTTATACAGCCCTGTAAGAGCTTTCTCATGTGTCAACTTAGCTAACCTGAATAACCATCTCCAGTCATTCCGGCAAAAATGAATCCAGATCTTGGAAAGGGATTTCATGGGTAAAGTCTCTAATTAAACAATTCAGTTCTTGGAGATTATCTTAGGTGGGCCTAACTTAACCAGTTGGAAGGTGGAGGTAAGAACTGAGGATGTCTTGTACTTGACACAGTAGAAGGCTACTACTGAACTGAGGGGATCAGCTAGAATACTCACACCTCATAAAGAGGAGAGAGGGAGAAATCGTGGAAGCGGAGGAGGAGAAGCGGCAGGGAGTGGCAGCCAGGCAGAAGCACGTGCTCTTGAGGGTGTGTGGCAAGACCTCAGAAGGACACGTAGAACTGGAAACACAGTGTTCATTTTGGGGAGCCATAACTGGCCCTGTGACGTTGGGCTATTTTTCCGCAGGACCACTAATTGTTTTCTTCATGATTTTTAAAAGCTTTCAATATATTTGGGTAATAAACCTTGTGGCTAATATAAGTCATAAATGTTTTCTCTCAAACATGCATTTTTGTTATTTTTATGTATCTTTCTCTTTTCCAAGTTCCTTAGTAGTATGCAAATTTTACTGAATGGAATTGAATTATTAAAGGAAGCACTTGGAGAGGACATTTTCAATATTAGTGAATATCAGTGAAATAATTTACAATAACTCTCCCCATGCTCTCTTGAAGTGATATTTATAAGTTTAAACATATTCTGATATCAAACAGAGTTGCCTCTGAATTTTCCTGCTAACTAGATGGCTAATCTACTACAGCAATAATAATGAAAATGTTATTTAAAAATCAGACAGAAGAGCAACAGGGAAAGTCAGTGTTTGCTGTTTAAATTGTTTTTTATATCAATGGGCTTAGAACATTGTGGAGATACATAATTTCATTTACTTTTCTTCCATTTTAATGTCACTGAAAGGTCAAAGGATAATCCAGAGATCAACTCACCATCCCACGCAAACCACTTTCCTCCAATTTGGGAATATAAATTCAAACAGAAGACGGTCTTTACCCAAGATCTTCCAAAATAAAATTAAATAAGATATAATGAAATAAAGTAAGGGCCTTAGATATTTTCATACCTACCCAGGCAGAGAAAGCATTACTTTCAAATGAATGCTGTACAAACTATCTCTAGGGTCTCTTCTCTTACAAATTTTTTTAAAAATCAGTAGAACAGGGTTATCAGGAATAGTAGCTTCTACTTTTGCTTCTGACAGAAAAACCTGCTCACTTTTGGACAGTGGTGGCAAAGCTATGGCATATATGTTATTTATTTTTCTTTTAAGACAAAAGATGCTAACAGGGTTTTTATTATGAATGAGTATTGGACTCTATCAAAGGCTTTTTCTGCATTGATGAAGATGATCATGTGATTTTTGTCTTTGGCTCTACTGACATAGTGTATTACATTAATTGATTTGCACATATTGAACCTTTATACAATGGAGTATTACTTAGCTGTAAAAAAAGATGAACTCGAGGCTTTTGTAGGTAAATGAATGCAACTAGAGACCATACTTACAAGTGAAATAAATCGGACCCACATGTGTAAATATCATATTGTCTCCGTGGTGTAGGAACCTGAAAGAATAAGTAAAACTCAAAATGTACAATAGATAATAGGAAAAGGAAAGAAACTGCTCAAAGGAAAAAATGACTGGGATGAGGGAAAGAAGAAAAAAGAAAGAAGGAAAGCTATATACATGAATAGCTGCAATAACTGTACTGCTGATGTCTGATGGTACACTGAAAGGAACAGTGAATGCTTAAAATTTTTTATGTTCTGACCAATTTTGCATGCTTATATCTGGTAATCTGAGCAACTGATTTGAAGGCAGCAAGATGCAATGGAACAACCATTGATGAATTCCTACCATCTTGTCTAGTGAAACTGTATTACCTCTAATGTTTTATCTAATAATTATTTTCTTACTCTTTTTAATGGTTTGCACAATCTTCCATTCTTATATCTGGTAATTTGAGCAGTGTAGTTGAAGGTAACAATATATAATATAACAACCACTGGTAAATCCTATCATTTTGTTTTGAAACTCTGTACCTCTTTTAGTGTTCTTGCTTTGTTTTGTTTATGTTTATGATACTGATATGCTGCTATTGTTCTTTTTTTTCTCATTTACTACCTCTTTAAAATAAAAAAAAGATGTTAATGTATGAGTTGTTTTTTGCTAAACTAAAACCTCAACATTCAGGTTCAACTGTTGTGTTGACACTTTGCAATACATGAATGGGTTTTGGGCTCCCATCTCTAAAAGGTTCACCATCACTGCTTTGGGAAGTCCCTTTAACAATGACCTCAGTCAAATCATCTCTAAAATGGGAACAGTATCACCTCCCTACCTGTCTGACAAGGTTATCGTGAAGATCAAGTTAAATTTTACGTCTACTTATAATGACATTAAGCTGCTAAGGTTATCACATGCACAGTCCTCTATTACAGTTGTATTTAATAGTCAACACCAGTGTTTAGAACACACACTCAGTGCTTAATAACTTTTACCTGGTGTCTTGTTACACTGCTTTATTTAGGAATTTAAGTAGATCAAGTGAGGAAATAGATGACTCACTACTTCATCAATTGTCCAGGGTCACATGCATACAGTGTAGGAAAGGAAGACAGAAAGAAAGAAGAAGGAAAAGAACTTAGACGAGGGAAAGAAGTGGTTCAGGGTCTCCAAGTCTGCCTGTCCCCCTAACCTGTGAAATTAGCAGACTTCCTCAGCAGTAGCTGGGGTCCTGCCCTGGTTCTTTGCTTCGCTGGTTCCACTAGCCTAGAAAGGGATAGAAGCCCTCGCTCTCAGCTGTCGCTACCTACCCAATTACCCCCCAAATCCAGAGCCATAAAGCTACCACAGACACACATTATTTCACACAGGGAGCAACTGTGAGTCAGGAAAAAGCCAAGCAGCTTAGTGAAAGGTGGCGCAGTCCCTGGGAAGCTTGGAGTCAAAAATGCCCTCCAAGCCTGGTAGGGTGGCAGTTGCCTGCCATGCCAGTACTCTGGGATGCTGAAGCAAGATGGAAAGTGCTAGCCCAGCCTGAGCAACTGAGTGATCTAGTGAGACCCTGTTTAAAACCGAAAAAATAAATAAATAAGTGGAACCTGGAGATGCACCTCAGTGCAAAGACCCAAGGTTCAACCTCCAACACCACCAAATGAAAGAAAAGAATGAGAGAGAAAAGAGAGAGAGGGGAAGGAAAGAAGGAAGGAAAAGAAAGGCCAAAATGTCCTTCAGGTGGAGAAGTAGCTGTAGACCTGACTAGGGCTGGGGCATCACTCAAAGTTGGCTCTCTGCACAGCTGCGAAGAGTTGGTGCTGGCTGTCAGGACACCTCATTTCTTGCCTTATGAGGCCCTCCATTGGGCTCCTCAAGGGATCTTATAAAATGGTGATGGCTTCCCCCAAGGTGAACGGGCTTTTATGACCGAGATCAGAGGAACCACACCATGGCTTTCAGTGTATTCTGCTGGTTGAAAGAGTCAACACGACACATGGGAAGGAGGACTTCAAGGTGAGGAGTGCTGGGGGCCAGCTGGTAGTTGTTACCAGGCCCTCCAGCCTCTGGTCCAGCATCTGTAAAACGCAGATGCTAACAACCTCTGCTTCACAGAGTTGTCGCCATGTTACCCAGCACTTAATGAATGCCAGAGTGTCGATGCATGTGTGTATACCTGGTCCCCTTTGGGTATGTGATAACCCAGCCTGAGCCCTGCTTCCAAGAGTAGTATTTTCAAAGTAAACAGTACTTAGTATTAGAAAGAGTATAAATTATGCTGAAATACAACTAACAAAATATAGTAAAACATTTGTGATATCAAAATGTCTTTCTTTATTAAATAATGAGCCCCAATGGCAGTTATGAAAAATACTATATTTTCAAGGGAAAGAGGAGCTCAAATTATATTCTGAGATGTTTTAATACCTACTGTATGATTAGATAACAGCTTCGATATCTGTTGGTGAAAAAGTCACAAACATGAACTCTATCCAATAGCCCAATGGTGACCATTAGACCTGTACTAAATTTCTTACTCATCCTATACTTTAAAAGAAGAAGAAGAAAGGAGAAAAGGGAAAGGGTCTTTTTTACTGTCCTCTACATATACAATAATTTCCTTGTTATTCAATTTCCCACTGTACACAGGATTATCCGACATCTTCCATGGGACTCTCATTTCAAAATGATCACTTTTTGAATTGCACACATACCTACATAATACTTTCACTTAAATGTATTTTAATGATTCTATAGACCTAGGTAAATGGATTTATAGAAGTGGTATATTAAAAGCCCATTTTAAGTTTGGGATCGAAAGGACCTTTAATTTATAGCTCCAGAAAATATCCATTCCATGGCTCAAAGATCCTTGTGGATTATAAAAGAGGAAATGACTAACAGAAAAGAAATTATTCACCACATTATTAAACATGACAAAAAGCTTCTGAATTGCAGCTTAAAACAGGCTATTTAAGATTCCAGCAATCCCTGGGACTTTGGCAACAAAAATGTTCAAAAGCCTTTTATAGTTGCTGTCAGATTTCTGTAAAGCATTTGAGATTCCTGTGAACTTATTTATATAACAAGCTAAAACCTGAAACTGACTTGAAAGTCTTTCTATTCTAATTATGTAGAATTGGAAATGCCTAGAAATGATGTTCTATGCTCTCTCAAGAATATCCTCCTGAAGTGGTGGTTTCAGAACCGGGTATTTAGAGGAAGGAATGAGCATGTAGCTGCTATGGCTTATTACAAGGAGCAGTTACACTGGATGTACAAAGTATAGTTTAGTAGAGTGGTTTCAAAGAACTGCTATTAGCTATTCTCTCTTTGGCAGCACATTCTAAATGACTGCTCATATTGTTCCCTCCTGGCCTACTAGGGTAGTTTATTTCTGAAGCTCTATAGTTCATGTGTAATCATGTAGCAAAATAATTCAGGACATAATGACCCACTAGGATCTCAGCTGATTGAGGTTCTTATCACAATACTGTTACTGATGCTCTGTGTGGCTTCCCAAGAGACCACTTTAACCTCTTGTGCTTCAGCGTTGCAACCTGACATCTGGTGCCTGTGCATTAACAAGAGTGAGTCTATAGCCCAAGCTAAAAGCACTAGGAGATACTCTCCCCCAAAAGGAATACTAGGAACGAGATAGGTCTGTGTGGTGAGGACTGTGCTCAACATCTTCTAAAATGACTTCTCGTGATCCCTCCTCCTGCTATTCACTCTGTCATGGTTCATGTCTGGATCCCCCCCAACAAAGCCTCCTGGACTTTACGAACTTCCTTTCTGCAGACAGGTTGTGATCAGCTTATGAAACACTGGGACTCATCTTCCTCATCTGTCTCCTGCTCTTCTCAATTGCTTCATCAGACAAAGCAAACTGCCATGGAGAGCCCACGATGGCAAGGGACTGTGGCCAACAGTTCAACACCCCAGAAGAACTGGACCTGCCCACAACCACACTAGTGAGCCTGAAGTAGTGTCTCCAACTCTCACAGGATTCCTATCCTAGTGGCACAGATGTTAAAGGGTTACTTGGATTTCAGACCTAGCAAGGAAAGACCCCAACAGGCAGGGTGAGACTCTCTCTTCTGTCCCCAAAGACTGCACTTCCCTCACTGCTTCGCACCATGTCCGCACATGAATTCTCTCCCCAATACTGGATTGTGTTACACTGTTTTGAAGTTGGGACACACTTCCCTCGAGGTGAAATGTGTGACTGAAATAAACAGAGCTCGGTTTATAGCAGGGAGAAGGGGTGCAGAGGTGGGGCCATTCCAAAGGCATCTTGCTGAAGAACCCCCAAGGTTGCGGGGGCTGCTGGGGGTGGAGAAATGAAGCATAAGAGTTGAAGTACCTCAGGAAGTCAAGTGGCCTCATCTCACAGTTCTTGATTGGAGTTAGCTTTTACCTCAGTATGAAGTAATCTAATAGTGGGCCTTCGGACACGAAGACATTAAAGGAAATATCACATGAATGCAGGGTGAACGACGGGAACCAGGGGCCACAAGGCCAGGAATATCAGGAGCTATTAGAGGATTTTCCTGTTTGCCTTTAAAGGGAGGGTGGGACATCCACACTATGGTCGCAGATTTCCCTTCCCCCAAACTGCCAGGGAATACATTGATGTTGCTGTAAGCCTCCAAGTTTGTAGCAATTTTGTGCATCAGCCTTAGGACAAGTAACAAATGATGCTAACATCCAACTAGCCACGAGAGCCACCAGCTGAAGGTCATGCTCACCTTGCCAGGTCAACTCCGTTTAGCGAAAGTTAGGACACAGGAGAAAATAACTAAAGCTGAAAACAACAGCTACAATATTCACCAACCAGCTACTTTTACATTCAGAACCAAACATGAGAAACTCAATAGGAGGAATCTTTGTAAAATTGGGTGAGATTTAATTCAAAATAAGTATAAACCAAGATATATATTTTTCAGCAGCTGAATATCATCTCCAGAGTAACACGTTGATGGACACTATGAAGATAAGGCAGGAATTTCCCTTCGACTTCAAGAATAAAAACGAGAAGCCCAAGAAAATTAGGCTAGCATCAGCCTCACTTGGATGTTAGCTGCTTTTCATTTCTTTTAAGCTTTTCATTTTCTTTTATGTTTTAAACATTTAAGAACAAAGATGTGTGGTAGGTCCGTCTCTAAGAAAGCCTTAGGAGTTGGTGTAACATCAGGACAGAACAGTGTGAAACAGTAAGATTGTTCTATGGTTTGATAATTATATGCTGTTAAATAGCTGGCCAAGATATCCCACACCCGAGCAATTATAAATAGCAACTAATGAAAACAGGAAATATCAAAGAACGAATGCTGAATGATGTCTACCGAGCAATCACAAGCATCAGGTAAAAGATTTTATGAAGCAGAAAGTATGTAACTCTTTTAAGAGAGAACTTAACTTGTCATAAAATGACATTTAAATGTATCTTTTGTTTATTGGTTTTGTTTCAAATGCTTATTATTAAATCTTGATAGTCAACTAAAACACATACATCAAACTAGAAATCTGCTCAATTATATATGTATAAACATGCATAAATATATTATAAACTACTGAATTAAAACATTCTCCATAGCAACTTTAAATCAAACTGATATTTCATTTTGGTTCCCTTGATGCCAATGCATGTAGCTTTCAAAGCATAAAAATACATTTGAAAACATAAGTAATCTAAAGATGGTGTTCAAAATACTATAACATACACCTGGATTTATGCTATTATTTCTTTTTCAAAGATTACATTTCTATGAGAGAGCAGTGGTCTAAATATCACAGTGGGTCATTCATTCTAATGATGCAAAGAAAAATTCTGACTTTGCAAATTCTGATCATTGGGGTCTGCTGAAAAGCTCAAGGGAAAGACCACAGAGTTTATAAACTACAGAAGCTAAGTAGAATGGACATTACAGCAGATCCCAAAGAGGAGGATGAAGGTCTTACTTGTAAGTTCAAAGTCACTGGTCATTGAAGAATGAGAGAAAGCTTATCCGTGAGCAATCTGCTCCACCAGCAGATGGCATTTAATAAATGTTAATGGGAATGAGGTCAAATATAGATCTGAAGGTCCCCTAACCACACGATTTCTTCCCAATATTATAGGGCTCAGAGGAAGAGACTAAAATATACTTGTGAGTTGGAATTAGAAATGAAGCAATCCCTTGTTTAAAACCATAAAAATCATCCTGAGAAAGTGCAGCTCTCAATATGTTGCCCTTCCAGGATTTAGGGAAAATCAACAGTGTTCACTGGATAGAACTAATTTAGATGAAGGTAATGGAGGACATAAGGGGTCAGAAAAGGTACTTAAAAGTTCAAAAATTGGGCTTCCAAATCACACCAGTGAGGTCTTATGTGAATTAAGTTATACTGTGGACTAGGACCCATGACCAGGGAGGCAAACCCAAATCTTAAAAATATATATTAGCTCAGAATGTAAACTATACCTTAGGTGGAACCATGGAATTTACTAGAATTCCACTACAAATTACATTTTAAAAAGAAATTTCAGCCATACGTTCTACTTGAAACTATGCATTCCTTTTTGGAATCAACATTTGCTGTGAATCCTTTTCAACAACTTCCCATGATCAACACAGCACTGCGTCTCCAATTGCCAAAGGGAATCTAAGGTACTTACAGAGTCCAAGGGGGAAAGTGGGGCAATAGCCATTGTGACTGTTGAAAAGAAACGCTGGTAGGTTTCATGCATTAAAACAGCCCATGCAAAACATATTTGATGAAGGAAGATAAATAACAGACCCACTTCTGCATGTCCAAGTATACTTTTGAGATGCTGAAATGCATTTGATGCACTGAAACATGAAATCATCAAATTCTATAGCTAGAAGGGACTCCAGGGATGAATCACTCCAAAGCCCCCCAGAGGAGTCCACGTTCTGACAAACATGAAGAACATGACCGGGGTCCCAAGTTAGGTGGCCGCCATATTCTTGAACCAGAATACCGATTTAATTTCATTATTCCACACTTTCAGCTTCTCCATTGGAACACGCATGAATGCACAATGAGCACAAGCACATTCATTTGCTCAAAGAACAAATTCAGAAGTAAACTACTGTTCAGAAGAAGCAAAGGAAGGGAGAGAAAGTGGAAATGATTAGAGTAAAAAAAAAATGCTCAGGTTTTAATGGAAGGATAGTCACCCACTAGCCTTGCAACTCTAAGACGCTTAAACATTCAGTCAGCATCAGTTTTCTCTTCTCTGAGATGGGGTGAGTCACCCCTAGATGTCCTTCAATAGTTGTGGTAGTTTGAGGTGATATAAGATATGGGGTGGGGTTTGGTCAACTTTCAAAGTATGAATTGTTTCACTCTGCTGAGAACTCCCTGCCTGCTGCCCTCATCGTCCAACAAAACCTAGTTCTTCCCAGTTTTCCAGACTGGGTCTAGCCAGTAATGACCTACTGCACTAGAAATATACATTTTTTTTCATTACCCACCAGTTTAATATGATCAAAGTTCTACTATTAGATTACTGGATATCTCTCACATCTGTCCACTACGTTTCACCAGCCCTAGATCCTGCCCTACTCTAACATCTACTGTAATAGTCACTTTTCACATTTCCCTGGATCCAAATGCTTCCCTAATCAGCAGCCATATCATCTTTCCGGTGCTCAGAACTTACCTCCCAAACCCATTCTGGATTCCCCTAGAGCCCTAGATCCAATATGAGCTACTCCTTGCTCAGGAAACTTATTCAGTCATGCAAAAAACCAGGTAAACCATTCCCCTGAAATGAGTTTTTAAAACAAAAATCCTGCTTGGAAGTATTATTCTAAAAGTCTTTAAAAGCTTTATGATCAGCAGAACCAAACTTAGTGTTTCCAAGCAAGAAAATACCTTTGTGCCACATCACATAAACATTTCTTCACAAAGACAAGAAAAATCAGAAATGTACAGTAGCGCTAGTATATTTCACCCTGAGTCTGACATATGTATTACTGGAGAATGGAAATATCAACCATAACTTAGAAAACCTGCACTGTGCCTCACCAATCAGATAAATTGTACCTACTCGTGATTATTGGATAGACTTCAATGCTTATCACTAGCATTTCAGCCCCATATGTTGAAAGCACAGACTCCTAAACCCTGTTTAAGAAACTGCCTTGCTGGCAATCTCGGACAATCTCATGACTGGTTTCAGCTCCTTAGAACCTCTGGCTCCCCTTCACTAATTCTTTTTTGTGAGATACTGCAGAGTTGCCTTCCAGTGAGTCACCCCTGGCTGGAGTAGGACAGTAATCAACCTTGGGAATCCTGGTAGTCAAAATAAACCCCCAGGAAAAGGAAGCAAGATAACACACCTGACTTCTAACAGTTATTATTACTAGCTAGAGGAGGACTGAGGGAAAGCTAGGGGTGGAGGAATAGATTACTCTTTATGTTTTCAAAGTGCTTGAATTTTAATTAATGAACATGTATTCATATATACCTCTGTGGTTTTAAAAACATACATTAAGTGCTAAATATAAGGCTTGTCAATTAAAAACTGAGAAAGTAATATTATGAAAGAAAAAATACTGCCTTTCGGGAGATAATTAAATACCCACATTGACTAAATGTAGTTAAAGTGCTTATGATTCAATGTCATACTAATATTCTTTGCATCTATTTTAATTGGTTTTCAAAAGAGTTATCAGGAGGTTCCAAATACAAATTTACTGAAGGCCACTTGGAATCAATATGTTGCAGGAATTAAATCAGTGTGTGTGTGTGTGTGTGTGTGTGTGTGTGTGTGTGTTGAAGAAGTCACTAGGATTTCAAGGAAAATGTGTTATTTATTAAATGGGAAAGAACACCTTGTAACTAAAAGTTTGTGGTTTCACTGTGGAATGCTTTCCTTTCAGCTCTTTCCTCCTGACATACTTGATGAGAGACTATCAGCTGACCATTTAATCCTACAGCAGTCCACCCCTTTCTTAAGTGACTTCTTCTGTCTTCGGTCATCTGACATTTTATCCTGAACAACATGGGTATATTAGTATAGCTGATTATATAATTTACCACATTTTCTGTTTTCCATGACTCATTTTTATTTTGAGAAAATACAGTCATATCCACTTATACTAGTCACGTTGCCACTGCTGGTACAAACCCCCAACATCATCAAGTTAAAGGAGGAGAGGTTTATGTGGGTTCACAGTTTCAGAGTTTACTCAGCTGCCTCCAGCGCAGAAACGGCATGGTGGAAGGAATCTGCTCCTCCCACGGCAGCCGGGAAGAAAAGGGCAGGAAGGGAGAAGCTGAGGACAAGAATATAAAAGAGAAACAGAACAAAACACAGTCTGGTAGTTTAGAAATGGTGTGAAAAATCAATTTGAAAAAGTATTTCGATGAGTAACTCTCTGTTTCCAAAGATTTTCCTCACTGTTCTCTATTTTTCTAGGAATTATGCTTAACTGACATACCTAATACATATCTCCAACTGGAGAACATTCTGGAGCTATGTCCCTTCAACAAAATTAGTTGGTAGAAGATCTCACTCTCTAGAAGATGCCCTGTAACTGAACACTGAGCTGAGACGGCCAGACTCAAATGGGTGCTGATGCGAATTTCTCATCAAGTAGCACTTCAAGTGGAGCAGTCCAGACTTTCCTGAGCTGGAAAAGGCTTTGATGCTGTCAACGTTGTACTAAGGTCGAAACATAATTTTCAACTTTATTGCAGGATTTTAAAGTAGGTTCCACTCCTCTGTTATAATTATAAAAACCTAATGTTTTTGTTGGAGGAGGCTCAAATTTCAGGAAAACTGGAAATACATTTGCAAAGTGCTGTCACCAAGACATAACTGGCAAACTTGGATACCACCTTCCCCCAAACCAAATAGAGCCGAGAGTAAGGGTGAATTAAAATCAATAGTAAGCCTTGATGGAGACTATCAGGAGATGTTGTTTCTATTCCTTTTTAAATCACCATGCCTGACATCCACATCCCTACTGCAACAGGTGTTTTCACAAGTTACGAGAGCAGTGCGGGGTCGGTTCAGTCCTCTTGCTAGCAATATTTGCCCATGTATTAAACAAGTGGGTACTAGTTGTTCTGGTGCTCCCTAATGACAGGACCTGTGAAGACTGTTTCAGGGCACCCTGCACAGGGCGCTGGGATCACACAGTCCTTCTGGCCCGAGGACTTGGATCAGTGGTGAGGTGCCTCATCTCACGGCTCACGTGTGGCTGTCAGCGTCTCCTTTCTCCCAGGGCAGTGAGCACCGAAACATGGCGAGAAAGATGCCAGGAGAAAACAGCGGATGTGAATACTGAGCCATCCTTTGGAGGAAAGCTGCCTTGGAGAGCCGCCGAGATTTTTCTACTGCATGACAGTTCAGCTGACTCTGACTTCTGCATGGTTCCCAGAGCAGGGCTCTGAGGCACAGTAGTTCCTAACAGATCGCAGATGTATAGTCAGCAATACTGGTTGATCTTACCCTCGAAAAAGCCACCAATGTGATAGCGAGCTTCCACCTGGCGCTAGGAGAACTCTCGTACCCTCATGTAGCTTACCTTCCTTTTGGTTACTGGCTGTGATGAGCACCTTGCCTCTGCCTGCCTCCCTTCCTCACTTACGCACACAAATATTCCAGCGCATGTCTGAGATACTGCAACAAAAAGTACAATTCGCATCCTTCTGAAATCAAGAGAAAGCTGTACTCTGTGTGACTGTGAACACACTAGCATTTAAAACTTACTTCCACCAGTGGGTCACTTAGGTCAGCCCACATTTTGGCAATGACAATTGTTACCAACTGGATGGAGATGATTGCCTTATTTTAAAAGCTCTCCACCAGCAGGACTTCAGCGGAAAATGCATCTGTAACACTGGCACAAGTATCCACTACCTTAAGAATAAAAGCTTTTGCTTCCAGTGCTTACTAGAAGCCAGAACTGTTTACGAGCACTTTGTTGGTATCTGCATTTAATCCTCTCAACAGCCTTGAACATCGCTTCTATTTTTATCAACCCCATTTTTTCAGATGAGACAATCAATGTATGTATTTACATACTCACAAAAGTACCGATCTTTTACTGTCTTAAACTAGAAACAGCGTGAGTGTTTGAGCTACAGATAAACAGCAAAAATATTATAAGTAGGTGCCAAGTATTGCAGGGGACATATTCATTCTAAAATTTGTTCAGTCTACCCAAAATTCAAACTTAATTGGGCCCATTTACTTTTATTGGATAAATTTAGAACTTTATAAGTTAGATTGGAAATTCTCATCAATAATCAACATTTTTAATTCTAGCAAGCAACCAAGGTAAGGTGATTGTACATGACTCCATCAAAGAAAGAGAAGGAAAAATAAAACACTAAAAACCACCGTACAAAAATTTGTTTTTCCTTTCCTGCTAAGCAGCTTGTGGCAGTTAGGAAGAATCCACATGTTGACATGTAGATTCTGCCTGTTGTCACATTTCATAACTAAATCAGTAAAGCCTTACCTGTAACTCTGAACCTTTCTCTTTGTTTAGATATGGGGGTGGAGTTTACAAGAAAACAGAATATTCTGTTATTACCATTACAGCATGGAGTCTGTTAAAAAAAAAAAGAAAAAGCATGCATGTTCTAACCCAGACAGAGATGAAAGGACATAATAAATAGGAAACTCTGCTCTCCCAATATATTCCTGAAGAAATCCTTATCAATCTTTTGCTCAGCAAAGTAAAATGTAGTGCGTACCATAGCAGGAACATGTGCTGGGTTTAACATACTTAGGATCAGCCATGAAATAGATACAGTGAGACTAAAATTTTCAAACCTAAGGTACGTCAGAATCAATCTTTCCCAGGACCCACAGTACTATCCTTGTGAGCTCTGCACCTCTCGTCCAGGTTTTGTTTCACAGAGGGATAGAAGTTGCTGCCAGCAAGCTAACATCTACTCTCAGCCTAAATGCACTGTCTCCAATCACCATTCATCAAAACAACGTCTTCATTTTTCTCCACGCTGTGAATATTAATAAGCTGAGATCTTTAAACTGTCTAGAAAGAAGTAAAAAATAACTGCCAAGAGCTTTGGTACAGATGATGTATTTACATACATTACAGAAGTACCATTAACAGTAATTAATGGTGCTTTTACATCTTAGAATGCATTGCAATTGACTGTCGATTTGTTTTGAAGGTGTCTGCAATCACAAAATAAATCTCCTTCTAAATGGATACTTAGTAATTTTTAATAATTTTAAACTCCAATGCACTATTTAATACTTCAACGATAACACACTGTTTTATGAAGATAGTTTTTAAATTTAGAATTTTTATTGAACTATATTAAATTTAATGAGACTGCATTGCTTACATTCTATCTTAATTTTAATTGTTTATAAAGGTCACAACAGTTAATTTAAAAAGTTGTATATTTTCAAAAAACCAAATTTTGTCAGTTACTGTTAGTCTATAGTTGAACGTAATTCTTTCACTTTTTTGAAGAGAACTTACATTTCATACTGTGGTGTGTCTTCATGAAAGTTTTAAAATGTAAAAATTTAAGACATATCACTGTTATGAAGCAGAACAGACACAAATGGAGAGGAGAATTTCATTAACTCCAGGTTCTTTCCTTGACTTGGTCTGACTTTTGATTAGAAGTGGAGTACACAGAGCTCGGCAAACTACTGCTCTGAGTATTTATATCAACCAAACTTCCCAAGAAGTTAAAATTAGAAAACACATCTGCCTCAGGCCAACACGCCCTGCACTATTTCACTGATGACTAAAGTCCTATTTTGCTTAAGGAAATAAAGAGAAAAATAGAAAATATATTTGTTTAGGGGGAGCTAAGCTATGTGGAATTAAAATTTGCGCTAAAATATTAAATCCAGTCTGGAGCTTTTCCATGACAGATGTAAATTGTAAAACAGATTTTGAGGAATCCTGATACAAATTAGGACCTCATTTACAGACCTGTTAATATTTCTGGACTGAGAATTTCTCTAATCCCCTCCTCATTTCAATCTACTTCATTTCCACTAGGAGTAAGTGTTCAATCCTTTGATAGGAGATTTCCAAAATATTTTACAACAATACAAGTTCAACCTTAAAGTTTTTTATACTATTTACAATATGGTAAAATTGTTTATAAGGCAGCAATTCTAACTATAAAACAAAACAAACATGTTACATGATTTTACAAATTTAAGAAATTATGTAGGAGTATTAAATACACTTGCCATGTTTTAAAATATATTTAGTGCTTGTCAGCTCTCAGAGTACAAACATATTGTTTGTATTACAATGATAACAAGACAAGCACAAAGCATTGATAATGGGAACATTTTCCATCATCCTATCCACAATAATAAGACCTACAGGCTGCACTTCTGTTACAATTAGGCAAGAATCTGACACAAATCCTAGGAGGCAGAGCTAGTTATTTTTATGTGTTCTTAAAGGCTTTTAAATCAAGAAACCATGCCCCACTTTTGACACAAATACTTCTTTCTTTCCCACATAGCAAAGATAAGAACGTGAAGACAAATTATTAATATACCCAAGCAACTAAAGGTAGATGCACTGACCTCAAAACAGCTTTCATTTCACAGATAAGAAGTTTGTATAGATCTGTGTCCATAGTAAGCAGCTACTCAAAAAGTTCAAATCTTCTCAACATCTATCTGTACGGAAGTCATATTTAAAAAGTCAGGAAATTTACCAACCACACGCCCCTTTGCCATTTGAACACTGATTGCTGTAGTTCAGCATTCCCTTATTTGAAAACACAAGAATCATACAAGTGCCTATGAAACTGATCTTCTCAAAGTAAGGCAGCAAGATCATATCCATACCACAATTTAAAATTAAATTTCACTGGTGTGAGGGAATATGAGCTCAAGGAAGTGTTGTACACCACATTTGGATCTTCAGCATGAACAAACATGTGTTGTGAAACTGGTATTTACTTTAAGTACATCTAAAAAGTATTACCTGCTGTAAGAATCACGGATCTATGGACCCTTAAAGTCTTGTAGGTTATAAAACAGCAGAGCAAAATAGTTCAATGAGAGCTGCAGTGCATTGTCGTTTTGCTCCCAGGGAAAGAGGTACTTTCCCAAGAACCACGCTGGCAGATTGGGAGAGAACTGGTTCCTTGCTCTGATGATTCTTGGAGCTGAGATACTGTTTATGTCCAAACTCTCAGGCAACTGTGGCAGAATATGGACGACGGGGACACTGCCATTTTCAAGACACGTGATGTGAGCATACATCGGCGGCATGGTGTTGTGATGACTGTTATTAATGAGGAAAACAGTAGCCAGCATTTACGGAGGGCTCACGGTGTGAGAAGCACCGTGCACAGCGCTCTAATGCATCATCTCACTGAATCCGGACAATGTCATATTATGGTGAATGCTATTAACAACAGCATTTCCCAAATGAAAAAACAGAGGCACAGTAAGCACCTTGCCAAAGGTCCTTGGGGGTTGAACCCAAATCCATGGGTTTGCTGAGCTCATGAGATTCACCACCTCCACACAGGCTGTACAGAGTGAAGATATATTCAGACACAGATCCATCTCTACTAAAGCCTTAGGCAAATTACCAAGCCATGTAAAGCTTCAGTCTCTTCACTTGGAATATGTGGATTATTGTACTACTCACCTTACACCAAAGCCATCTGAAGCTTGGAAACAGGCAATCGACCTTAGTGTATTCCTGGAAGATAGTATTCCCACTGCGGGGCTTGACTTTCTGTTTACAAGGCTATTTTACCACTCTGAGCAAAGGGAATAATTGGTATGCACCAAAAATACCAACAGTACAGACATGCCTCTCAAACGCCCTTTGAGCTGACTTTAACACTGTACATTTCTTCATCAATTAATATGCTAAACAAAATCTGGACACAAGTTCATTTTATATTTGTACAGAGCCATGAATTTGTCTTTCTGCTGATTGTCTTCATACAAGATTATCTTAACTGAGGTGATACATATGAGATGTATAGCATAGGGCCTGTGTTACACATGATTTTTAAAAAGCCATCCACCTCATTAATGTGACGGTCATCTCAATAAGCTGTCATCACAAATATACTATGTAAGTGCTTTTGTTAAAAACCGGTGTTTATCTTTACTTACATCCAATTATGAACTGACAAAGGCTTACCATATCTCTGAGAATAATTCCAAAATTCTATATGGTAACTCATCACTGAGGCCATCCTCACACTGAGCCTGAAGAGTGACTCTCTCACACGTCCCACAGCACGTGCAAAAGTTGAGATTTTCCTGCTCTACTTTCTATGCACAGAAGGTTGTGCACCAGCAGGGCTGCTGGGAGCCTTTGTGTCTTCACCTCTGGTAGACAGGATTCATTAGAGTGATAACTGACAGTTGTTTCTCTTTCTAAGTGATTGTTCTGTAGTTCCATTATGTTTTGTCAGGGAAGTGCTAGCAATTAATTACCGATAAACTAAACACCAACTTTGCTTGCAGTAGAAGGTTTGAACCATTTATCTTGCAGGGAGCAGGAAGTGTCAGGGAGAGGAGAGCTCTACCTCATTAGGTGTATGAAATGTTTTCTAAGACGATGTTACTGAGGGTGGTGGGATGGACAGAGTCTCCCTCTGGGCAGACAAGAGACACTTCCATTTCCACTTTTGAGGATTTTGGTCTATTTGCTAAAATCTAGAAAGAAATTAACTGTAAACCAGCGGTCCAAAACCAACAGTCTACTTAACATAAGACACTTTGAACTCTAAAACATAAGTAGAACCATCACAGACCTTTTGTTTTTAATTCAAAGGGCAAAGTAAGTGGTATCAAGTTTTAGGACAGAGAGCCTTCAGCACTCCCACCGGAGAGCGTCTGTAAATCTCCTCTATTGGAAATGCCATACGAAGTCTAAACTGCGGCTTTTGTGAAACCGCCACCTGAGATTCAAGAGTTTGAGTGGTGCCCCATCCTCACCAGACCTGACGTTTCATTTGCCTGCCAACCCTCTGGGATCCTGTGCGCTCTGCTCGTCTTCCGTCACTGTGGAGCGAGCAGAGATGTCTCATAGTTCCCGGAGACGCACCCTTGCTACTCTCTGCCCCTTCCCTCCGCTCCAGCTCCTCCCCAGCCACAGTGGTTGAGGACCCCAGATCCTTCCTTACTAGTAATTGTGTAAATATGCTTCGTCACAAAACACTTTTGTTTGGCTTCACAATGAAGCATCATCTAATCCACAAGACTGCAACTCCTTGAGGACAAGGACAAGTCTTCACAGGACAGTCAACAATGACTGGGGCTACTACTCTAGAATCCCATCTTGTGGGCTGAGCAGGTAGCAAGCAAGTACATCAAAGCAACTTTTATTTTCCCCTCTGAAAGTCCCTTGCCATAGAAAAGGGAGGCCACAGCTTAAAAAGAAACAAAACTAATCTTGTTTTGCGGCTTTCAGGCTTCTGTGGAGCTCATGACCTGTGATACAATGATTCTCGACCCCTGGGTACATACAAACACCTGTTGTGATCTTAGTATCTATTTTCCAGTAGTTTTGAGAGGATGCTGGGTGTTCGGGGTCAGAAGAGAGTGCCATTCGCACAAGTATAAGCAGGGCGAGATCTGGATAAATGCACCAAGTCAGACATAGGACACAAGCAAGACACCCATCCAAGCAACGGCTGGCTTTGACCCAGGGACAAGCACAGGCAGAGGAAGAAGAGACCAACATAGTTCTAGGCAGGAGGTGAGCAGTTCCTTCTCTCCTGTCTGCTCCCAAGAGGACAAACAGCTCCTGGGGCAATGAGAAAATATTGGCCACTATAGTTCAACCTCACTTAGCTTTCAGGAGCATAATATTCTATACGTCTCTGAAACACTGAAATACTGATTAGAGAATAACAACAAAGAGTCACTTTTAAATTTTTACACTGAAATTAATTTCAAACTTATCTGATGCTCTGAGACTTAGAATCATGTAAGGAACACCTGTGTATGCCCCGTTATCGACTGCTAACCCTTTGCATTGTTTCCCATGGGAACACCCTCTTGCTCGCTTTCTCCTTATACTTACACTGCTTTCCCCGGCCCATTTGAAATGAAGTTGCATCCCTGCATACTCCTTAAGAACAAGAGTACGTCTCTTACCACCATCATGCACTCACTAACTTCACTAACTGTAACACTGGTACAAAATTTTCCCTAATCTACCATCACCTTCCACTTCTCAGTTTTGTCAGTCCCGTGATGCTCCTATGACATCTTCCTTTCCCTCAACATAAAAGTCAGTATGAGATTTCATTTAGTGACCATGTCTCTTTAGTCTCTTTTAATCTCAAATTTTAATTTTTAAATTTTATTTTAAAGAGGAAAAAAACAAGACAATTTCAAAACAAGATACTAGGAGAGTAACAAGATTAATACATTGGGTAATATCATCTTTAAATGAATTACTCAGAGTACAAGACATAGGCATTTAATTGTCCAAAGAATATTAGCATAAACCTTTCTTTCTCAAATGTTACTTTTTCATCGAGTCTGTTTTATAGCAATGTGTAACCACCCCACACACATGTTTTAATAGAACTGTTTCTCACTCGGGGCTTCTCTGATGTATCCTTGGACACAGATTTACATGAAGAACTCCTGAGTACCCTACCAGTCATGGTATGGGAGGAGGCACAAGTGACTCGGTGCATGTCATCAGTGAAGCAAACTGTGACCGCTGGTTGTGATGTTGTCTGGCTTCTCTACTGTACAGTTATCCCTTTTTTTCCAAACACAAAACTGCTTACTACCGTAGCTGAATATTAGGCGGGGAAAGGATTTAGCTCATTATGTTTTAGTTATATTCTAACAAACCATGCACACGTAAAAAAGCTTACAGTTGTGCTTTGTTTGTTTTAAGTAATGACACATGTTTAGAACTTGCACATAATTGCTCCATCCACACTGTCTACCACTCTGAGCTTCAGCTTTTATTATGCAAAAGCTGTGGTTTGTGCTCCTGTGTTTGTAAGTACTCCTTCCAGTCTCCTCTGTAAAACAACACACCTAATAGGCAATAAACATGGCTTTTTAAAGCACAGTCTAGGGGTAGATTTTCATATTTCATGGAGCATCTCTGGTTGTTCATGCTGACAGATATTTGAAATCAACAAGACCAACCCAGACATTTGCACAGTCAAGAAAATGAAGGTATAAGGAGAAAAAAAAAAGACTTCACCAAGGTCACACAGTACAAGTGTTCCTAACAAACTATATTATTACATCAGTTTGTAGGGCATGACTAGTACGTTCTCAACTGAAATACAATAAAACATTCTAAGCACTTAGCATACAGCAAGGGTAAACATTGTTTGATGAAATTTTGGATTCAGTTATATGTGTTTATAAATGTATATGCTCCCCTTAATGGGTAATTGCATAAGATGTATTTCTTGGTGAACACCAGGCTTAAAAGCCTTTAAAGAACTCTTTTAGAACAGACTTAAAAACCAGTAGTCTTTCTATGAGAAAAGCACTCTGTAAAACTGTATGGAAACAAAGGTTGAAATGCAGCTTCTGATTTAGTAGACCTGCGACGGGACCTCAGATCCCACATTTTGGGCAGCCTCACAGGTGACACACGCACTGCTGATGCAGCGTGCCAGCCCCCTTCCAGGAGAATGATGGGAACATGGTCTCTGGGTGAGAGCGGGCTCATTCTGAAGAAGGGTGAGCTTTGCGAAGCTGGCCTCATACCAGCGTCATACACAAATGATGATTTGCCAGCAATTTAAACATGGAAAATTCTATAAAAACTTTAAAAAATAGCAACAAAAATCTCCCACAGTCACCTTTACCCATCACAGGGAAGTGTGCTGAGAATTGTAACATAGTAATTTATTGGTACTGGCAATAGAATATACATGAGACCCAGGGTATCAATAATCCAATGTAAGATGGCATGATTTTACTCAATTTACAAACAAAGAAACAGATCCAAAGAAGTTCATCTGCCCCAAGGTTGTACTGTTTGAGGGTGGAAGGACACAGATTGAACCAGGCACTTAATTCCTAAAGTCATACCCCTACCATAGTCACTGACTCACCTATGTGTATCATTCACACACACACATACGCTTCGGTCATTTCCCATATGTACGTTAGCGCCTTCCCAGACATACATCACTCTAAATACTACAGTCTTCATGAGTTAGGGATCAGTAGAGGACACCGTGTCAAAGGAACAACTGTTTAAAATTATGTGCTTCTGAAGAGGCTCAAATGTCTTAAGTAACATTCATATTGTCCATGTTAAAGGGCTCCTAAGACACTGAAAGAGTAAATAAGATCCAAAAGGTACAATAGATATAGGGAAGGGAAAGAAACTGCTCAAAACGAAAGAACAACTGGGATGACGGAAAGGAGAAAAGAAGGAAGGGGAAAAAAGGATATATATATGTACAGAAGACAGCTAAGATAATTGTACTACTAATTTCCATTAGTTCATTGAAAGGAACAGTTAGTGCTTACATTGTTTGATCCATTTTGCATGCCTGTACCTGGTAATCTGAGTGACTACTTTGAAGATAACAGTATGCAATAATAATAACCATTGTTAATTTCCTGTCATACTGTTTTGAAATTGTATCATTTTTATTGTTTTTTTCTCTCTTTAATAAACTTTATTTTTTTAAATAAAAAAAAGTTGAATTAGGAGAGCATGGGGTCTAGGTTCAAAGGCTGAGGGGAAAGAGGGTGAGCAGGCTAAGGATGGGAGGTACAAACAAGAGTCCACCACCTAGGACTTAAACTGCATGTGGTGTATTGACTTCAAACCCTGGCACTTTATACAAATAGGTTGTCATGTAAAGTGCAAACAACTCTCTTTTGACAAAGCGATAGCGCTGTGGTGCTGGGTTGATGGCTTTCTACACTGTAAAGCTCTTTAAGTGACAAATGAAAGCAGTCTCTAAAATATGGTGATATGGAATTACTGCATAAATCTTTTCTGAGTTCCTGAAGGGAGCAAAAGGATAACACTTTGCAATTAATTAAAAAGAAAATCCAAGATGAAGAGGTTAGATCTTTCTAATCTTGACTCTGTAAAATGAACTTTGAAGTTACTGACACAAAGCTGAGAAATGGCCTCACCAACTTCCTCAAATGAGACGTTCACTCTTGTTTAAACACCAGGCTCAAGTGCTGCTCTTGGTCCAAATTATGCCAGGAGAGGGTGCAGTCATTATCTGTGCCAGAGTTAGTTGGTGCACTGGTGTTGAAACCTTTTGATATGTTTGATAATGCAGCTTTTTGTGTGCATACACTGCTTTCCCAAGCTGTCCACATCAGTGTCAAGTCTGAATAAAACTGAATAGTTTAAAAGGCTCCACTTTCACGCTGGCTTTATTTAGCTTGAATAAACATTTCTAGTCCGTCTCTTATACAGTCCCGCTGCATAAATGCAGCCGGCCCTGCTCTTGGCTCTTAATAAGGATTTTGACAAAGAAGCCTGTTAGGAAACATATTTCTGATAGATGATTAATAAGAGATATAAGATTTCTTTTGAAAAAATCACAGTCTAACTATAGAGGGCAAATTCATTATCCATAAATCAAAAGAGGCAAAGGATTTCAGCAGTATCAGAAGCCTTATCTGACTTCAATCTGACAGTTAACTCTAGGCCGTGAATGCTTAAATAAAAGTCTAGTTCACCCAAGCCTGGATAAAATAAAACCCAAAGCCCAGAACATCAAATAAAATAAGAAAAAGTCCTAGAACTTTCAACCTCAAAAAGAAATGAAAATGTACAAGATGGCTAATGTCTTATGAAAACTCTAATTGCAAATGGAGACTCCTTTTTTGGCTGTTTATGTTTTCTAAAACGGGACTCAAATTTTATACCAGCCTCCAAGAGAGAAGAAAGTTTTGAGAGCTGTTAAGAGTGATTTGAATGGTTCAAAAAAATTTTGGGTTTCTTTTTTTTTTTTTTAGGAATCAAATTCAAGGCCTTGTGCTTGGCAGGCAGGTGCTGTGCCACTGAGCTACATCGCCAGCCCCAAAACTATTAAACTGAGATATAACATACAAATGGCATGGCAGAATAAAGATGGCCACAAAATCTTTAAGATTCCCTCCACTGAGTGGTGGTGGGGCCTGTGCTCCCTTCTCTGTGAATATGACAAGCTGGTGTTTTTTACCTACAGAATTCAGCAGAACTCACTACATCCAGGGGCTAAAAAACTAGTGTTTCCACTTAACTGTCTTAAAACACTACTGCTTGATGCCTGAGTTACCGTGAGGTATGAAGGCCTTTGGTCATCATGCTGTGGGCAAGCGCAAGACAGCCATGTGAAGAGCAAGAGAGAGGTGTACCCTAACTCTACCGTGAGTTATTCCAGACGAGGAACTTCTCGTCCTGCCATGCCCCGCCACAATCCCTGTGAACCCCATAACGCTATGAAGTGGAACTAACGATAAATGAGTTCTGTCTATTGTGTGAGTGGTTTGCTCCAGAGACAGAGAACTGGAATAGGTAGGTGGGCTGTACTTAGCAGTACAGCTCGCCAGTTCTGTATGTATATGTATATATGCACATCACCACAACCAGAGCAGAACACATCACCCCTCCAGTATCCCAGAAGACTCTCTCTGGCCATTCCCGGATGGGGCCCCAATAACCCCCTCATCCCATCTCACACACATAGGTAAACACAACCCTAACTTCTATGTTCGAGGGTTGGTTCAGTCAGTTCTTGATATCCGGCTGCAGGAAATGACATAGGATGTACTATTAAGGGATCAGCTTCTCCCATGCAACATACCGTCTGTAAGGTTCTTAACATTGCTGCACAGAGCAGCTGATGGTGTATTCTATTTCTGCAAAGTACAATACCCCACTGTATGAGGATACTACAACTCTCTATTTTGTTGATGGTGGACATTTGGGTTGCTTCCAGTTTGGAACTTTTATAAATAAAGCCATTATGAACACCCTTATAATCCATTTGTGGATAAATGTACTCATTTACCTTGGGTATAAACCTTGATGCAGAGAGGTTGGATTGCAGAAGGCGGTATGTGCCTAGTAATGTATGAATGCAGATTCTGATTCCTTCCGGAATTACTCAGGAGAGTTATGATATAGTTCTTTATGTCTCTATATCTATCAGATACTGAGAAATAATTAGGCCACATTTAGCTATTTATGATTTGTCCTTCCACACTGACCTTCCCTGAGCAACTGCACCGTGCTATTGTTCTCAACAATGGCTACTGTCAGGAACATGACATTGTTCTTGGAAAAATCCTATCGGGCAAAGTCAACTTCTAAAATAGCGTTGTAATAAATATGCAGAAATGTCACTCTCTGCATTAGCCCAAAGGTTTTGTATAGCTTAAGGATATGTGCAGTAAGCTAACTATAAAAATAGAAACTTGACAGTGGGTATGTATGTGTGTGTCAAAATAATATTACTCTTTCTGGGTATATGGCAGAAAAAATGACACTACATTCACCAGCATGATTTTTATAGATCTGCCTCTTTGCCAGATGTCACCTTTTATAAACTGCTTTATAAAAACATGACAGTCTAAGTACAATAGTGTGTTTATTGCTTGATAAACTTTAGTAATAAACATAGATTTGGTTGAAAATTAAAGCCCCAGAGCATATTTATTAAGCATTTAGGACAAAGGAATAAGCAAAAAATGCAAACTATTAAATCCTGAATGTATGCAGATCAAGCCACTGTCGGTAGGCACTATTTCTTAGTCGGTATGCTTCATGGAAGCTCCTGCCAGTTTCACTGTCACTGAGCTAAATGCATGGCATCCACATCTGAAGAACACCTTTGTCATCACAACAAATTTAAATGAAATCTAGAACCTTGCAATTGTCATAGGCTCACTCCACACAAATTAAGCTTTTTTGCAATGATCTGTAAAAGTACAGCGCATCTTACATAAGGCAAATCACATTTCCAACAACTATGGTTTCCTAAAAAGACTTCTTAAAATAATTTCTCAGCATACACTCAATATTTTGATTATTGATGGATTATGTATGGCAGTGTTTCTTGAAGTACAGCCTAAGGTTTTTTTACATTTCCTATACAGTTTGCTAAATAAAGAGATTATAGAGTCCTTTCCTAAGTCAGTGGAACAAAATGTCTAGGGTAAGAGGCTTGGGAATAAGTATGCTGTTAAGCATCTCCAAATTTTTTTATTCATAATAAAAATCTGTAAACCACAGCTACAGAGAAATCTAATAATAATAAATTTCAAGGCAAAGTATATTATTGTCATAGCTATGTGTCAATTTTAAGTGATAATATATAGACTTACATTGTTAAGTTAATTTCTAACTCAACATTGTATTTCTTTTAAATCAAATACCTTGTACAATTTAAATTCTTTTTTTTCTTATAGGTATGTATGAGAACCCTCAGACAAAATCTAATTAAGGACTTTTGAAAATCAATCCCCTGTAACGAATACACCCATAACTAAATTCTCCCGAGGATTCTATTTATTCTGGGACTGGCATTTGTAAACTTGGTAACTGATAAATGAGCAAAGAAGCAAACATCAAAATGAAGCAATCCTTTTGCCAAATAGTCTATTAGAATTCTTCTGTTGTTCCTTGAACTTTTCTATTGCTTACTATTAATCCTTAGATTTCATGGAATTTTGCAATAGTTACCACTGCAAAGCTACCAACATGCAGTTTATAGAATGCCAAAAATGCTGCTAATAAAGATATGAAAATGATATTTTCCCCCTTTAACAAGTCAGCGAGACCCTGTGGTCCCTAATAAGTAGGAGAGGCTATCAAAGCTGCATGGGTGTGAAACACAATTGCTGGGACTTTGAGTCCAGGATTCTACTCTAGGGACGTACAAAAAGCTGAGTACACCACGTTTCAGTGCAACCATCAACAGTATAGGAGTTTCCTGGATATGAGAATGTTTGAAGTTTTAAAAACTCACAATAAGTAGCAAATAGTGCCTACCTTTTACCTTGGAAGTAAGAGGAAAGAAAGAGAGAGAGAGAGAAACAGAGAGAAAGGGGAGAGAGAGAGTAAATACAAAGTCAAGATCAACTTCAGATAGTTTCATTTACCTTGTCTAAAAGAAACAGTATTAACTTAAGAGTGAAATAGAAATCAGAGAAAAGAAACAATGGGAGAAGTTGCAGCAAAAGGTATGTGGAGAGTAGAAAAATAATTCTCTTGCAGAAAGAATCCAGTTTTTAAAACTAAAACAAAAAAAATTAAGAAAACAGAAATAACAGGTTGAGCTCATTTTTTTTTCCAAGTCCATGGTCTTTTGGTCACTGTCACAACAAATAAACCTCATCAGAAGGGTCAAGAATGCAGTTAGCAGCTGTGCATCTAATACAATTAGCAGCGGTGCATCTAATACAATTAGCAGCTGTGCATCTAATACAATTAGCAGCTGTGCATCTAGGTGCACCTTGACTGTGTGGAAGGTTGAAAGAGAACTAGATCTGGGTCTGTAGAAGCACGATCTACAACTTTTTAATTCGCATTTTTGCATTTTCACAATTTCTGCATTAGTTTTCTAATTTCTGCTTTAACAAGTTATCACAAATTTCATGACTTAACACATGTCTATTGTCTTACAGTTCTGAATTATTATTATTACCTTACAAGTCAGAGTTCCAAAGTCAGTGTCAATGGGCTAAAGTCAAACTATTGATTGGCCTGCTTCCTTCAGAAGGCTCTAAGATAAGAACCCATTTCCATACCTTTTTCAGTTTCTAGGGCTTGGCTGTATTGCTTGGTTTGCCGCCCCTTCCTCATCTAGAAAGTCAGTCCCACAATTTGTGCTTCTACTGTCACATGACCCACTCTGTGATTATAACTCCTCCTGCTTCTGTTTTACAAAGACCACTGTAAGAATACTGAGCCCACACTGAGCCTACACAAGCAATCCAGCACAATTTCCCCATCCCAGACCTTTAGCTTAATCACATTTGCAGAAGTCCCTTTGTTACCTATGTAACAACCATAGTTTCCAGGAGTTAGGACAGAGACATATTTGGGGACCATTATTCAGCCTACCACCACAGCCTAGGGTCACCCCTTGCAAACAAGTTCAATCATTTGCTCGCTTATTTGTTCACCCATCCCTTGCACTGGGGTCAGTCAGGGGTTCCCGACTGATATGGCAGAATGTACTGGTACACAGTAAACCTTCAAATGATGTGCTGACAAGTATTGATCAATATGTAAGATTGATTTTGTTGAAACTGAATATACACTCTGACAAGGTGATGTTTCTTAGAAGGAAAAAAAAAAAACATTGAACAGCGTGGATGATGGAGTGCTGTACGGATTAGGATAACTGGCTGCCAGTAAAGGGGCAGAGATAGGACTTAACATTAATGTGGAAACAAGAAATGCATCAGATTTTCTAGTCTGTGCAAAACTGTGCTTACAGTAAAAGCAGGCTTGCCTACTGAGCAAGGACAGCAAATGCCTGATTCAAACGGTGGCTTGGAGACCACCAGAACAAAATGGCCACTGTGAATAAAACTACAGAGGCAGCACGGGACAATCCAGCACTGACTACATTGTAGTTACTATTACTTCCGTGAACTTGCTGACTTTTGTTCTTCTTGTATTATGGTGGACCCTGTTCTGAGGGAAGGAATTATTTTTCTTTAATAACTATGTGGGGTAGATGTCTACACAAAATAAAATTCTATTGGGAAAATAAAATAAGGAAATGGCTAGGTAATCTACCAAGAGGGTGGATAATAGTATCACTCCCAAGAAAATTCAGTCACTCGGGGTGGTGGTAATGCAGGTCTTTTGGTATCTCCGCTTAAGGAGTTCCATAAGATGAAGATTTATATCTTCTTCCACTCAAGTTCTCTCTAAAATAAATTGCTATATGTACCAACAGGCCGATATTCTAACTTAAACCATTTAAAATAGTTTTTAAAGTCAGAGAGATTAATCTAAGCATTTTTCTGTTTATATTTTGAGAAAATTATGTTAAATTTCCTCTTTATTTTAATTTTGTTTATTTTTATATAAGATTATAGATGAAAAAATTCTCAATGAAGGGAATAAAGAGGTGAGTGCAGAGTAAGATGGTGGTGGTAGTGATACCACAAGGTGGTGGTTAAGGAAACATTTTCAGCGCAAAACCTCAAAGTCAGAACTAGGTATCACAAGTAAACTACAAAGAAGGAATAACAAGTGACAAAAATGGATACCCAGAGGGAAAAAAAAAAGTAGGGCTTTAATGAGATCATTAATTATTGCTAATTAAGAAACATTTTTAACAAGTGTTCAACTGAATACAGTGCCTTTCACTCTTAAATTCCAATATTAACCCTTGTCTAATCACTACAATGGCAGAAATAGCACAGGCTCCAAATGTTACATTCGTGTTGGCTGGAAATTATCTTCCTCCTATCAGTTTCAGACAGTCACACAAATTTTAAGAGAATGATAAAGTTACTGACCTGAAAACATGTAATCAAATTTAAAAAAAGATTTTTATAAACCTTGTGCTATAATTTATTTAAAATTATAAGTAATTCAAAGGAAAGATGGATAATTTTAATTAGTAAGATACAATTTTGAAATAGTGGAATGTATTAATATTTTAATCTTTCTGATAATTCCTTAAGATTGCCTAATATTTTTATATCAGCAAATATTGCCTCACGGACTCAGCTGAAACTAAATCATAATGATCACCATTTAATTAATCTATTAAAATCATGTATAATTATATACTAAATCTAATGATATGGCCAGAATAAAGACAGAGCTACACATCTTAATGAGGATGAGCAAAATAATGACAGGACTTTGAACTTGGAATCTGTGTGATCAGAGATGCCCAAAATATGTTTGGTTCTTTCTTTTCTGTGCTTATAGTTTCTTCATCCCAAAGTTACAATGACAATAATGTTCACCGTGTTGTATTTTCTAGAGTAGTCGGCCAAGATCTCATTTAATTTAACCTGAAGGGTTATTCCAGTTTAGACATGAGGAACTGCTTGTTGAGAGATTGAAAACGTTGTTTAAGACCACAGAACTATGTAGAGACAGAAGAACTTTACAGACTCTATGGGGAATTTCTAGACTCTAAAAACTGCCTACAAAAATAGAGATCACTCTCTTAGGTAATTCAGGATGCTGTAACAAAATAGTTTAGGCAGAGTAATTAATTTACAAATAACAGAAGGTATTTCTTACAGTTCTGGGGGCTAGGAAATCCAAAATCCAGGTAACAGCAGACTTAGTATGCGATAAGGACTGGCTTTCTGCTTCCAGATGGTACCTTCTGTCCTCACAAAGAGCAAGGCAGCTTCCTGCCACATCTTTTTTAACTAATCCTGTTCATGAGAACAGAGCCCTCATAAACTAAACCCTCCCCCAAAGGCATATTGGACGTTAGTTTCCTTCATTTGGAAGGACGTAACCATGAGGACTATACAGTATCCATAATTGCTTCTCAACTCCTGGATTCTACATCAGAATTTCCTGTGAACTATTGTAGAAACACATTGATCTAGTCAGAGCCTCCATGAACACTACAGGTCACTGCTGCAGAAGCTGTTAGAGCTCTCAATGATACGAACAGTCTGTGGTGGCACGTGGGTCAGAGGCTCACCATGACAACTATAAGTGTAATTATTTAAACCATGTTCTTTGGGTAATTGTGATGCCCACTTTTTATTTACTCCTCATAATAGATTTGGGAGACACAGAGAAGCTAAGAAAGTTGACCATTCTCCCTGCTAGGAAAGTCCAGCTCAGGACCTGACCCCTGGAATGGCCACCCCAACGTCTTTGTTCTTAATGACCACCCAGACTGCCCCTCCCGAAGTCCAGTCACTCTACTATTGTCAGTGCAACTACTGGATCGCTCTGTGGGAGACAAGGTATCAAGGCGCCCTTCCTGAAGAGGCTCTGCTCAGCGCAGTTCAAAACAAACGGCTGACAAAGAGGAAATGCTTCTGCTAGATGGCTTGTCTTAATTATTCAGAGGTTATTCATTATTTTACTTCTTAGATTTCTGCTTCCTTTAAGGTAATCACTTAGTTCCCTTCTTATTTAACTTGGCAGTTGATACCATGATGCTTTCTTTAGTAAACATGTAGAATGTGCCAGGCCCTTTCCTGATTTAAGTCTCTTTGAGAGTAAGAACATGTTTCCTTTTTGTTTGAGTACAAGTCTCAAGATATATACTATGTACAGGTATAGACTCCCTATGCTGAATGTGACATTGTGTCTATCTAAAGTGCACCAATAAAATTAACTTCAAAAAAACCAAATGAAGTCACTCAGTGACCATGAGCCTTCTAGATATTTATGGTTTGACCCTAAAGGGCACATGAACGTGGACAGATTATTTCCGCCGTGCTAATACGACCCTCTAACGTTCACTCTTAGTTCTTACCAAAAGACAAGGTGCTGCTTCAGAGCAAAAAAATACTGTGAAATAGCAAACTGGAAGGTTTTTTTACATTACTCACAAAATATTTTATAGATGATTAAAAGAAGGGAAGAAAAACACACCTTGGAAATATAGAAATGTTAAGGTATGCTACGTATTTTACAATTACATTTTATTGGATTCTGCTAAGTGGCCAGAGGGTTTTTAGGAGGCAAAGAAGATCCCAAATTAAATTATTATTATTAAACCCTGTAAGCCTCATACTGCGCTTAGACCATTCCTAGAAACTTTTGACAAATTAAATATATGAGCATATAAGTGTTACATAATTTGATGCATTTAAAATACTTTCTCACCACATCTGTAAGCACAATATAAGACATGAAATGCCTTAAATGCTTTTTCCCTTCACTGAAAATGCCACACTTTATATATGATTTTTTAGGAATCTATTTAATGATAGCTACTGGGCAATAATCTAGCATATATAAATGCCTTGGAGTTGGGTTTTCTTCAACTCTTATCTCTCAAGATTTATTCTGTTGCTAAAATGCATTTTTTATTTTGAAACTAATAGAAGTTTTAATGAACAAAATAATCAGATAGCTATGAAGCTAAATTTCCAATAATAAAAGAAAATTTTAAGTATAATAAATCAAAGCAAAAACAATATTAGCAACAGAGTCACATGACAACGGGCATTTTAGAAGGAAATTGGATCAGTGTCCTTGCTAGCAGGGCTCCCACTGCAGAGGAGGGAACCAGGAAGATTTGGATTATAGTACAATCAGGTTATGCAACGCTTTTATTAAATGTACTTACATTTTGGACTATACAACTGTTCTTGAAATGTTTCCAAATGTATGCAATCATCAGCCTACTTAAGTTTTTTAATCAATGCAAACTGACTTGCAAATATTATCTAGAGAGGGCACATCCTATCACTTAACCTAAAACAGAGGACAATCTGAACATGAGTGAGCAATAAATTCACCACTGTCCATCCACATTCGTACCCCTCTCCCTCTCTCATGGTAATGGTAATTACCGTGCATCTAAAAGATAGACAATCTCTCTTAGCAAATTCTGTACCTCTGCCCAGAGCTACCAGTAATCGGGACAGTGCACTGAGCAGTGGAAGCAGGGTAAAACATATCCCTGTGTTTTGAAGTGGATCTTCCCCTTGATGAAGAGGAGAAATGTGGAAAGTGCTTCCTGAAGGAAGGATTTTGCAAAGTCATGTTTTGTCTCAGCTTTCTATTACTAGTGGGCCCCAGTAATAGAAAAATCACCTCTATTTTCCAGGTACAAATTCAGGAGACTTTGGCAATGTTAATTATATAAATGAGAAGGGGTGAGAAGAAATGAAGACCGCACCAGAAAAAGGAAGCTAAAGTTTCCTCTTCTTGGAGGTCCTCCCCGGACATCCTACACATGTCAAAGGACCTGCCACCTGCAATATTTCCCATGTTCCTTCCCTGACTTTTCCCCTTAGACCATAGCAGCCTACAACACAGGATGTGCTATATCTTACCTTCTTTATTTCCCATAGGAGATGTGCTCCACAAAGACTGGGCTCTGGGACTGTTTTGTTTACCGTGAGTCCGCAGTAACATATGATGGATGATGTCCACCTTCTTTGCCAATATATTCCCAAGATCTAGCCAAGGGTCTGCCACAGACCTTTTGCAGTAAGGTGTCACATAGTAGATATTATAGGCTTTGTGATCAGTACAATCTCTATTGCAGCTACTTAACTCTGACATGGGAGGGCAAGAATAGCCACGGACAATATATAAATGAATGTGCATGGCTGTGTCCCAGAGGAATTTTATTTACAAACACAGTTGCCAACCCTGATCTAGACCATGCCATGGTAGCTGCTGAATAAATATTTAATATTATGAATGAACGTGACATCCTCCAACCAGCCTTCCCTCCTATTTACTATTCTGGAGTAAAGCAGATGCTTGCAACAGACGATTATTGCCAGTTATGTTACCAGGTGACCAGCACTTGTGGGTACTAGCAGCTGTGTGGTAAGTAAACCATGAGTTTTATCCTAAATAACTGGGGATGTTTTCTGCTGAAGGAGAATCAACCTGTCACTAACTGGCCCAAATTTCATTTCAGATGAGCACATCTAGTTGCATTTAACGTAACTACTGAAAAACCAGAACAGCAATAACAATAGAAAAAGTCCCTCAATTCTGTTTCAGTCAGTATATCTGCACAGACATACAAGGAAAGGTGATGAAAGTACTCAGTGCCACCTTCTGTGGTGGCCAATGTTGCTCAAAAAACCAGAATCACCCAAGAGCATCTTTAAAATACAGATTTCTGCACTTAACTTTCAGGCTTCTGAGCATTAGAGTCCAACAATATGGAGTTTTGTGTGTCCAAGCTTGACACCAACAGCTACGTGTCCTGACTAAATGACCTATCACTCCTGTATTAAGTTCCCAGAGGACTCTGTATCCAACCCGGTTCAAATGAGGAAACTGAAACAAAAGATTATCAAAAGAGAGGCAGGCAAGGAAGGTTCGGAGAAAGTGGAGGTACTAGGAGAGGAGCAACAGCAGAAGCCCGGGCATCCCCAGGCCTCCATGGTCAAGAAGATGCTATGGTGAAATACCGGTCCAGGGAGGGCTGGAGTGAGAGAAGGGCTACTGTGAGAGGGAGCCTCGGCATCTATAGCGTTTGCTCAATCCAGGAAGAAGCCCAGCTTCCTTCGGCTCTATTCTGTGATTTCCTGCCTCGCCGTCACATCGGTCAACTCCCCATCCAACTTCATAAGGGAGCAAGGGCAAAATAGTCTATAGGAAATAAAGGGCCAAAAACTAGACTCTGGGCACAGTGTAAGGGAGGAAAAATCAGAGACAGGGATTCAGGTGAAAGTAGTATACAAAATAATCAAAACTTGGATCAATTAACATCAGGAGAGAATCATTGTAGCTACTGAGTACAGGCATCGCAACTTCAAGTAGAAGTTACATAGTAGATTACACAAAAGACAACCAGTGTGCTCCATCCATGTACAATGACTTATTCCAGAATCATTTTAATTTACGCCATTGTCTCTTTTAAGGACAGCTTCTCCACTTAAGTCACAGGCTTCAAAAATGGGACCAGTATTATCCCTAGAGTCTGCAATAAATGAAACCAGTGTCTTTAATCTCAAATTATAAGTTAGTACACTGATGAATAACCACTGCATGATTAGTCAATTCAGGACCTCACTGCACACTGCAAAAATCCATCCATTATCTTCTCAATGTAATTCTTTCATCCCAGCAACTTTAAAAACAACCTAGGAAAATTACCGTTCCTTAGTAAAGCCTTTCGAATTTCATATGCATTTAATTAGGTAACTGCCAGCTCAAGGACGAGAACCATGACAAATAGTTGTTCTTTTCAAATTAGAAGAATAGGCTGTTCAATGAGCAGTACTGATGTTTCTCTGCACTTACTCATACAGGAGTTTTCCTACCTTTTTAAAGTTTATCTAAACATTTTAACATTTAATGAAGCTTTTTGTGGTCATTGTTCTCTAGCAGAGAATTCTAGCCATTAGCTTTTAAAAACAGCCAAGCGTTCCTGCCCATGTGCAGAAAATACCATGTTTCTTACCAGAAGCCCTGGGCAATCCTTACCACCACTAGTGGATTCTAAGACTATCTTTATGAACAAACACAAAGGCAAACAGCAAATACTGATCACAGAGCAATGTACTACTAACCCTATAGTGGTGATCCTAGTCTAGCTGCTCAGAGCATGTAGACCTCCCTTACTTTTTAAAGTGAAACAACCTGAAACCTGGAAAATAAGTTTGGATTCAGGGTAGGGGGCAATGACCAACCAGCAGCAAAAGTCACACAACCTGACAGTCTACAGCTACTCCATCTACATTCCTACCTTTTCTCAAGAAGGTCTCTGAGCAGAGGTAAGGACAAAGTTGGCCAGATCTGACTGCTTGCTCTTCTCTCGGCCCTGGGTATGTGCCACCTTCTCTGAAACTCTGTAATCCTCCACACATACACAGTGTTATTAACTCTGAGGATTAAACAGATTTCTACTTGGTAAGTACTATAGGTGTGTTAATATTTCTACAGAAATGTATACAACATTTGTATCATGCATGGGAAGTAAATGCACTTACAACTGACAAGGGACACATGGGACAGGCTTACAAAATCATTCTATTTGAGATAAAAATTTAAAATCTATGACTCCGTATTTTCAAACAGTGTGGTACACTAACATGGAGCTTGGTTCTGATGAGCTCATTGATATATTTAGCAAATATGGCTATGCAACGTAACAGTGAAATATTTTCAATCTCTAGGTCTTCTTGATAATTCACTGTGTTTTACAAACAATGGGGCTTCCAGGTTTCTCAGGGATTCCAAGCACATCACTCAGACTGACAGAGTGAGTATTCCAGACAATTGGCTCCCTGAGGGTCAAGACAGTGATGCTTGATCAGGATTCCAACGGGTCATAAACCCTTCATGGATCTCTCTCAAGTGGGTGGTGATGTCTCCCTGGGGCCGCCCATCATTTGCTGCTACAGTCAAACACTTGTCATTACAGACAAACACCCCGTCAGTCTTAGGTACCCATCCAGTCGAGTCTTACTACCACTAGTAGAGAGCTAATGGTATAAAGAAGTCTAAAGAGAAAAATTAGACACGAGTGCCCATCCAGGCATGAGGGCTGACTGCACGCTTCATTTCTACACCTACACATTCAGCACTGCCACAAAACTGAGTACCTGTTTATCCACCATGATTTCAGACATCCAAATTGTTTGGGGACTGTATATATCAAAAGCTGTAAAACACCAAACCCACTGCTTGGAATGTACCCTAAGGAAATAATTGGACAAGTGCCTAAAAGATGTATGTACAAGGTTGTTTGCTGCTGTGTTCCTTACAGGTGCAAAAGATTGGAAATGCATCAATCTCAGTTTAAGTGTCCACAGAGCTAGATTGCAAAATCTTGTTTACACCTGTTACAATTATGTCTTGCCTGTCGTGTCAGGGATAGACTATAGGTGACCTTAAGGTAAGAGAACATCATAGCCTGGAGCACAAAGGTAATATTGAGTGGATTTTAAAGCACTGGCTTGGTCCCCAGTCTTGTTCATACCCCTCAGTTATGTGAAAGGCGTATCCCTCGGTTTCTAAGGTCCAGACATGGCCACAACTTCTCCCTTTGTAGAACTCTTCCTAGGTTTCCTATGCCACTGGGATCCTCTGAATAACTCAGTTATGAAGCCTATGTACAATATAAAGTCCAACTCACCTGCTATCACTCCTCTCCTCACGTGAACTGTGCTCTGGCCACCCTGGATTTCATGGGGTGCCCTCGCCTTGAAGCCTTGTATGTGCTATTTATCCATCCTCCGTGTAACATGCCCTAACTCATTACCTTTCAGCTTAGCTGGTTACTACCTGTCTTGCCTCTCTCTGAGGTCTTACCTAATTTCTCTCTTAGTATTTCCATGAATGAATTCAGGCACACTTTTCCCACGCACGTTCCTAAGTATGCATCAAGTTCCATGTTCCTTGGTATTGTACACATGATGCCAAAACTGTCTGTCTTCATATTTGTGTTCTTCACCAGGCTAGGAAGCACTAGATGTAGGGACTAGAGCTTGTTTATCTTTTAGATCATAAAGAACCAGATTACAGGCTATCTCTAACCTCTGCCCCTTCAATGGTGGGTTTCAGTGGCTTCTTTCTCACTCCCTAATTCCCTAATAGAGGCACATACTCTCCTAACTCTTTCTGCCCTAAGCTCTGTGGTGCCTAATTCCCCCACATTATTAAGGCATAACTGTCCTGAAGTTGTCCCTCCTCAGTAGTATATACAAAACTAAGGAGTGGCCCTGGAAGTGGAGGGCCAAACAAAACAATGCCACTGGATTGTTTTACTTATTGTTTATTAAATGGTGGCGGCAAAGTAGATATAATCCTCAGCACCTTACATGCATTCACTCTCTTGGCACCCTAGGGGCATGTGCTGCTGTCATCCACTTTTCAGAGATGAGGAGACCGTAGGACAGATAAGAAGATCACCTAGGATCTCAAAGCTGCTAAGTGGTACAGCCAGAACTTGAAAGCAGGTAGCAAGGCTGTCACTTTGTGCCACTGAACACCAAGCAATGCTGCTTTTTCTTTTTTCTTTTCTTTCTTCCTTTTATTTTTATTTATTTATTTTTTTTTTTTTTGGTCTTCTTCAGACAGGGTCCCCCTTTGCAGTTGAGGCCGGCTTTGAGCTCACTTTGTAGCCCAGGGTGGTCTAAACTCCCAAGTGCTGGGATGACAGGCGTGAGCCACCATGCCCGGCTGCTGCTTTTTCAAGACAGCCAACAAGACTGAGGTTTATGGGTAAGATAGGTTAGCCTGGAGTATCTGCAGTGAAGGTATATTTATTTTGCTTTGTTTTGTTTAGTTTTGTTTTGCTTTGCTTTGCTTTGCTTTGCTTTGCTTTGCTTTGCTTTGCTTTGCTTTGGCGTGGCTTGGTTTGGTTTGGTTTCGTGGTGCTGGAGATAAAATCCAGGGCCTTCCACATCCCAAGCTAGCCCTCTACAGCTGGTTTACACTTTATAATTGGGATCGAAATGCTCCCTGAAGCCTCGCTGTGTTGAAGGGTTGGTAGGCATCTGACACGGCAGTTTGGGAAACAACATTGAGTGCAGTCACCGACTCCGGTGACAAGTCCATAGCTCAATGGGCTATTGGCAGGCAGGACATAGTTGGAGGAGGCAGGTGACCAGGGGCCTGGCTTTGAAGGATATAACTTTCCTCTAGCTCTGTCCCCCTCTCTCTGCTTCCTCACTGCCATGAAGTGAACAGCCTTCCTCAGCCATAGCTTTTCACCGTGATGTTTCTTCTGCCTTGAGCCAGTCAAAGGTGGACTGAAATCTCTGAAACCGTGAGACAAAATAAACATTTCCTCCTATAGCTTGTGTATTTCAGGTATGTTGCCACAGCAATGGAAATATGATTGACACATTATACACCAGCCTGAAATTTAGCACATGCTATGATTAGAGAAAGGTCAGAGAAAGAAATCTGAGCACACAGTGTGATTAGATTGAGGTGGATGTCCAATGGTCACACTGAAATAACTGCCACAATCCTTCTGATCGCTCGTATGCAGCTGGAACCTGTGGAAGCTCCTCCCAAGCCTTGGAGGGACATGACTGCCAGGTCACTTGATGGGTAGTTTCTCCTCTCTGTGCTATCACTCTGGAGGATCCCCAGATGTGAGAAGCAAGGATTTCGCGTAGAACCATGTTCAACAACATGAGGCTTTATCCAACTTCTACCCCTCTAAGTCATCCCTTAGCTCCCAAACCCCGAAGCAGGAATTCACTCTCAGATAGAAGATGACAGAAATAAAGTTAAAGGCATAGAGCTGCTGTCACAGACCACTCAGAAGCACATTTTTACCTTCCCTTATCTCAAAACCTGGCTTGGCCGACATCATGTCTGCTCCTACTCAGCACTGAACAAAAGACTTTAAAAACTTTGGGAACAATTTATTTAAAGAAAACTCCATTTCCAGGATCCTATGACTGTATTCCAAGGCAATAAAACATAAATGACATTAAAGAACAAGCTAATAAACTGAACTGAAGGCTACATTGCAATAACAAGGTTTGGAAGCCATTTGCTGGCCACATGTATGGTATCTCACGCTCATGACTTATAACAGCAGCTGAATTGCTTAACAAAAATGAAAGCTCACATTGCTTCTGTTATCTGATATAGATGCTTTTTGGAGCTGAACAATGTGACATCTGCTTCAAAGCACTTGTATCTAATCAATACATAATGTTAAATGTGATTTAAAATCAATTTAATTGTACTCTTGCTATCCCATGAGTCGGGGGAGGAAGGTATCACTTGAGACATAAACCATTCAGCTATTTCCCAGAGACACAGTAGATCCCTTGTTTCAAATGGAGTCTAAGAAGTAGACACAGTACATAAGGTAGATAAAGTTTATACTACTTTCTTTAAATTTTAAGAATCTTGCTGAAACAGCAAGGATTTTATATCCTATAAAGCATATTTGTTGAACATTGATTCATTTTGTTCCAACCAATTTAACTGTTAAGTGTCTTTACTTGTTATAAAATTTGTCTGAATTATAGGATATTTTTGTTTTGTTTTGTTTTTCTTCTAGTACCAGGAATTGAACTCATGACCTTGCACTTGCCAGGCAGGCATTTTTGCCACTGAGCTAAATCCCCAGCCCCTGAATTATAGGAAATTAGAAAAAGAAAAATGCAATATATAGCACAGGTAGTACTTAATTTCCTATGGTAGTACAGTATTATGTAGTTCCTAAAAATAGGTACTTCTGTATACAATGATTTCTGTTATACTGACATTCTCTAAGTAACATATAGCCATTATGTACATGCACTGAGCCTATCTTAAGTGTTCACCATGATTTGGCCTTGGAGCTGCCCTTTGCATCTATCCATTCAACCAATGGTTACTGAGGCAGATTCTATGCAAAGTTTTATTACATTCAATGACAAATGAAACTCACAGAGACTTTTCAGTCAACAATTTAGGAATCAAATATATGATGATACAATAAACTCTCTGGAGAATTTATTTTATAAAAGATGTTGACACAATTCCAGGAATAGCCGGTAAGCTCTCTCTCATTTCAGTCCATACTTCAAGGGTCTTGCTCACCAAAACTATGAATTGATTTAGCCAACTGGGTAATCATAACTAACATTGATACAACCTGTGTGCATTTTTTTTCTGTTTATATTCAAGTAATAGTGTGGCTATGGTACATAAGGAATAAAGCTTAAATTTCCTTCTCTGCCAGCCATTGAAAATAGTCATATACAAAGTGCCCACACAAAACCTAGCTTTTAAATCTTGGATTTAATTGACAGAATTATGAAGCAGTGAAGGGAAACTGTGTTAAGACCAACCAAACTACTATTTGAGGTGAACTGAGACAGAATTGTTTGTTTTAAAAGAATAAAACAAGATTATTTGCACAAAATGATCTCTGGGTTTAAAGCGAGAAAATACGTTCACAGGAAAACAGTCACATTTATGGTTTACACATTTGAGTAGACACAGAACAGTAATACTACTGTGAGTGTTAAAAATATTACACTAATATTATATTTTATAATATAGTACTAAAATAGTATGCATATTAAAATATATTATTGTAATAGCCTGGATAAACTGAATTTAAATTAATTAAAATTAATTTTTTTACTTTTCTGATGTGGCTACCAGAAAATGTAAAAATTACAGTTCTGACTTTGCACTTCATTTCCATTTTATAGTGCTGGCATAGAAGTTTTATAAAGATAATAATTTTGAAATTCTGGCTAAATCTTTGTAAATAAGTTAAATTATTAATTATATGTTTAAATGAGACATGCACATTTTAATACAAAATATTATTCTGATAGATCTGACAAAAAACATGAAAAACATGTGCTTTTTCTCATAATGATTATTTATCAGATAACACCAGCTGTTGGCCTGTACAAGCAAGAGACTGTTTTCCACATACCATCAAGTACCAGCATTCAATCATGAAAGAAATTCTCCTGGGGCTTTTCCCACATGCTTTACATCAGCAGCAAGCTGTGCATTCATATGTACTCTGAAAATCGGAACCAAGTTGGGTTACTTCTTGGCTGTTTTGCCACTTCTCTCTCAATATTGTAAATGCAAAGAAGTCATGTTTAGCTAATTCAGAAGAGAGTGAATTGGCCCAAGTCTCTACAAAACCCTAACCTAAAACAAGTTTCAGACAGGGGGTGTTTGATAAATCCAGATGTGATACTGGGACACAACACCAAAGTGAAAGAGGCACTTGAAAGGATTCCTTGGAAGACCACAGGAGATATGAGATCACTTGAACTTTCTAAAGAGTTCAGAGATGGTAGAAAATGAGTCATTAAAGCACCTAACGTCTCCAGACAGGAAACACTGTGCATTCTTGCATGCTGAATACATGCAAACTCAGAGAATAGTTTGTACAGGAGCTGAAGCTAGTTTGAAATATGAAATGGATACTACTGTCAAGTGTAAATAAATAGAGGAAAGCGTATGCAGCAGAATGAGCCAATATGAGGAAATAGTAGCAAATACAGAAGAGAGGATTGTGGTTAGTGATCATGAAAAGAAAAATAGTAAGAGAACACAAGAAATCAATCCAGGAGCTGCTAGATGATGCAAAGGACAAAAACATAAAAGGATCAAAGTTAAGGAAAAAGCAGGAGATAACACAAAGGACATAAAAAAAAAAAAAAACCTGTTCACAAAAGTAATTTCTTCTTGGGAAGAAAACTTCCCAAGCAGGGAAAAAGAATTTGACATATAGTTAAATGAGGCATATAGAACTCCAATTAGCCATGATCCAAAAATATCTACACCAAGCCATATAATAGTCAACATTCTAGAAATTCAACACAAGAATAGAATATTAAAGCTATTACAGAAAAGATACAAATCCCCTATAAAGGAAAACCCATCAGAGTCACAAAAGACTTCTCAACACAAACCTTCAAGTCAAGGAAAGATTGGAGTAAAGTCTTTCAAGCCCAAAAGAAAATAACCTCCAATTTAGACTGATGCATTCTGCAAAACTGTCTTTCAAAACTGAAGAACAAATAAGATATTCCATGACAAAGAACACACGCAGAAATTCATGAACATCAAATGAGCATTCCAAAATGAAAGACAGTCTAGAAAATGATAATGAGACTTAAATTCTATGAACCTCAGCAAAATGAATCCAACAGTCAAGACAAGTAACTAAACACAGGGAGAAAAATAGAGAACCAACAACTGAAAAATGGCACGACAAGGAGAAGTCAATACACATCAGTTTTAACCATCAATGTTAATGGTCTCAATTCACCAATCAAAAGAAACAGAGTAGCAGAATTGATCAAGAAGCAAGATCCGACAATATGCTGCATACAAGAAATACATTCAATTCAAAAAGAAATTCATAGACTGAAAGTTGAAGGATGGAAAACAATATTCCATGTGATAGGAACCTGAAAAAAGCAGGGGGCAACTGTTCTACTTACAGACAAAGTTTATTTCAAGCCAAGATTGTTTAGGAGTGACAAAGAAGGTCACTACATCCATGTAAAAGGAACAGTCCAAGAGAAAGAGATAATGGTAAGTATATATGCACCAAATACCAGGGCACACAATTATATAAAATAAATATTAACTGATATGAAAAATCAAATAAGCATAATACAATTGTATTGGGGATCTCTTAACCCTGCTGTCACAAATCAGACAGATCAGCTAGACAAAAAAATCAATAATGAAATTTTAGAACCGAACCAAACTTTAAACAACCAAACTTTAAAGCCTTAGTACATATCTACAGAATGTTCCACCCCACAACATCAGAATACAAATTCTTCTCAGCTGCATACAGAACATGCTCCAAAATAGACCACATACTGGCTCATAGAACATGATTAAGTAAATGTAAAGAAAATGAAATAATTCCATGCATATTACCAGATCATTGTGCATGAAATTAGTGGCAGAAGAAACCATGATAACTTCATAAACAGGTGGAAATTAAATAACACCTTCCTGAACAACCAACAGGTCTTTCTACAATTAAATGATAATGCCAATACAACATACCAGAATTTATGGAATGTAGTGAAAGTAGTCCTACAAGGGAAATTAATAGTGGTAAATTCCCATATCAGAGCTCAAAATAAAAACCTAATTTTAAACCTCAAGCTTGTAGAAAAGGAACAGCAAGTCAAGGCCAAAGCTCATACGAGGGAGGAACTTACAAAGATCAGAGCAGATATTAACGCAGTGGAGACCAAGAAACCAATACAAAGAATCAATGAATCAAAGAGGTGGTTATTCAAAAGTTTAAAGAAAATCAACAAACCTTTAGAGAATCTTATCAAAAAAGAAAATAAAAGACTGAAGTCCATGTAATCAAGAATTAAAAAGGTGCAATAAACAGATTCTGCAGAAATCCAAAAGATCATCAATACCTACTTCGAGAACCTGTACTCTATTAAGATGGAAAACACATAAGAAATGGACAGAATTTTAGATACATTTGAATTATAAAAACTGAATGAAGAAGGTATACAAGTTCTAAATAATACAATATCAATCAATGAAATTGAAGATGCGATTAAAAACAAACCAACCAAGAAAAGCCCAGGTCCTGACAGATGCACTGATGCATTCTACAAGAAATTTAGAGAACACATAATATTGCTACTTCTCAGACTCTTTGAAGGAATTGAAAGATAAACAATACTCCCAAATTCATTCCTGGAAACAAGCAGTCCATTAAAACTCAAACCAGAGAAATATCCAACCAAAAGGAGAACTATGAGCCAATTTTCTTAGTGAACACAGATGCAAAAATCCTCAGTAAGATCCTGGCAAATAGAATGCAGCAAATTATCAAGATTATATGCTATGACCAAGTAGCACTCATCCTAGGGATGCAGGGATGTTGCAACATACATAAATCAATAAATGTAATGCATCATCTTAACAGAGCCACGTACAAAAACCAAGTGATCATCTCAATAGAAGCAGAAAAATCATTTGACAAAGTCCAACACCCATTCATGATTTTAAAAAACCCTAAACAATTTTCACAAAGAATCAACACCTGGGATCTCATCTTATTGAAAACATTTTTCACAGCAAGTGAAATCAACAACAGACTGAAGACCCATTGTTTGGAAAAGACCCACAACCCATAGTTTGGGAAAAAAAATTTCCAGCTCTACCTCAGACAAAGGATTAATATCTGGAATATAAAGAAACACACATGGGGCTGGGGATTTAGCGCAGTGGCACAGTGCCTCACTGGCAAGCTCAACGTCGTGAGTTCGGTTCCTGGTACCAGAAAAAAAAAAACTAAAAAAAAAGCAGACCTCTCCAAATATAAAGACTGAATCCAAAAATGAGCATCTAAAGTGTACAGATACTTCTCAGATGAAGAGTAAAAATGGCAAATAATACACAAAAAATGTTCAACATCACTGGTCATTTGAGCCATGCAAATTAAAATAATGCTGAGATTCCATCTAATTACAGAAAGAATGGCTATCATCAACCAATAACAAATGCTGGGGTAGCTGAAGGGGAAAAAGAACCCTTCTGTGCTATTGGTAGGAGTGTAGCCTGATGAAACCATTAAAGAAATCAGTGTGGAAATTTCTCAAAAAACTAGGACTAGAGGTCTCACTTGACCCAGTTATTCCCCTTCTTGATAGCTTCGCAAAAGAACTAAAAATGTAACATCACAGTCATATATGCACACCCATGTTTATAGCAGGACAAGCTTGAGATATTTCTAGCTAAATGTATGCAGCTTGAGACCATACTCTTAAATAAATTGGATCCTCATGTTCAAATATCACATGGTTTCTCTGGTATGAGAATCCAAAAGTGTAAATAAGACCAAAATATATAATAGATTGGAAAATGGGAAGACAATTTTCAAATGAGAACGGCAACAAGGGAGGGGGCAGGAGGAAAAGAAAGAAGGAACAAGAAAAATAACAGAAGGGAAAAAGTAGAAGCAAAGCTTTTTTGAATAAATAGGGAAACGTGGGTTGAAGGGAGAGGAGGGGAATGGGAAAACAAGGTTCATAACATACAGCTATAAACTCCATATGATGAACGTTATCATTATGTATATCTAAAATATACCAATACAATAAAAAGAAAAAAGAACTATGCTAAGAAACAGGGAGGTAGACTCTGCAGAGATACAAAGGAAATGGAGAAAGGAGGAAAAAGGGAGGAAGGAGGCAACAGGGGAAGCAAAAACGATATAGACATGATATGCACATGCATCACACCCCTGGGACAAACGTGATCATTATGTATCACAAATGGATACTAATAAAATTTTCTAAAACAAGATTAATCATAGGAAGTTGACCAAATTATAGCTATTATAGTAGCTTTTTTACATATAGTAACTTCTCCAATAATCACTATTATGCTGGAGATTTGCTTAACTTTATAGCACTATTTGATAGACTGTAAACTCTTGGATTTCCTACAACACTATGTACCACAAAAACTCTGGCTCTATAAATCATGAAAATATTTAGAAATCACAATATTTTAGCAATTCATGTACAATGCCAGATTGTTTTTTTTTTTTTTTCCTACCTGGAATTGATAGAAAAACCCCTCAAGACATATTGTCTTCAAAAATGAGTTTAGAAACCATGGCAAGTACATAAAGACTTCTACTTTGTGAACCTCTTAGGTGGTACTAGAGTACTAGCAAAGGGGACATACTGTGTCCTGTAGGAAAATATACTTGCAGAACTCTAGTGAATGCAGAAAACCATGGCACATAAACGTGGCACCTAAAACACCAGCAGTGAAGCCAGACTTCACCTCTCAGAATGAAAGCGGGCTGGGAGAGTACAAGACCCAGCTGGACCTGCCTCTGCCCTCAGCACATCATGTGACAGCTATTGGTCCTGAGCTTCCTTAACTCCAAAGATCATGATGCCCTTTTCTATGTTCAGTATAAAATAGGGGACCAACGCACAAGCAGCAGACAATCTGTGGGATATAGCTCATAAGGAAAACACATATCACATATTCTGTATCTCTTGCCCACAGCAGACATCACTTATCAATTTTCTTTTTTTTTTTTTTTGGTACTGGGACTTGAACTCAGGACCTTCGACTTGTCAGTCAGGTACTGTGCCACTGAGCTATATCCCAAACCCCATGACATATCAATTTTCACATCTGTGTTTTCTTTTATGTGTTTATGAGTACATGCACTAATATAGTTTTTCTATGATACATGTACATATTCTTTGACATACACAGTTGTACAAAATGTGAATGTATGTATTTATATAAAATGAGTGTTTTTTGTTCTTTTCTAATATCTTTGGATTTCAATTTTTCTTTCTTTGTAATTTTGGAACTCAGGATCCGAAAGTATTTTAGCTCCCTGAAACGTCTTCCGTATTTATTAAATGAGGAACGATCCATTTTCAGACAGCATACTGTTTCTGATCCATTTCCAAAAATGAAGGAAAATGTCTACAAGTAATACTCTCATTTTCGATTCTCACTTAACACACCTGAGAAGATTAATGAACCAGGCAACAGGAACTTCGCAGACTCCAAATACACACTCGCTCTGCCCACTGCCTCTCTGTGGACAGTGAGCTAGCTACAGCCCCAGGACAGGTCAGGGGGACTTGAGCCCAGCCCTCAGCCAGCTCCTTTCTCGTGCTCACTTACCCTCTCAAATTTACTTCCTTCCTCAGAAAGTAGATCCCATCTGGTAGAAGGAAATATTTGTAGCCAACATGACAAAAGTGGAATCCTTACTTCCTAACAGCTGTGAATCACAACACGAGCGACTGAAATTAACTGCACTGTGGTTCCAAGCAGATGTGTGTGCACAAACTGACGCCAGCTCCTCTGTTCTCAGGTGCCCTGTGTAAATCCCCCACAGGCACCAGGGTGGGTCACACTCTCACCCCGTCATCATTCACGTTCCGCATGTTCATTCTTAACATTCCCCTGAATTACTGCAGACCTTGGGGAGAAAGAAGGTTAGGGTCCTTCCTATCTCAGATAGAGGAGATCCTGAAAGTTGCCAATCATTCACTGGAAGGCATGACTGAACAGATGGGTTTTGACACCTCTGGTTTGATTTTAAATGCAAACTTGTCAATTTATGCTCTGGCACAGGCTCTGCTGTTTCAAAATCTTTTTAGGGGGTGTTTAACTTTTTTTTAAAAGTTTTGTTCTCTGAATTCAGTTGTTCCTACATTAGCAATTAAAGCAATAGAAAGCTTATGACAGAAATAGTTACATAATTGCTATATTTTAATCTAATAATTTTAAGTAATTTGAAATCATTACTAAAAACCCTATTGAATAAATTCCAACTGAGAAGAGACACCTGAAATTGAAGTTGCATATTTATATGAGTATAAAGGTAGAGGAAAACCAAGCGGGCTTGTTGTCTTATTGACTATTTTTAAAATCAATAAGCATGTACCATGTTTATACAATCAGAAGAAGTAAATAAGCATCATATGGCCTTCAACCTTCATTCTCATGTTCACAGCAAACTTTGGTCATCAATGCCCTTCACAGACAAAAGACTCTTAGTTGCTTTTAAGAGATACAAACCAAGAACAGATCTTAACTTCAAATGGCTGAATGTCAAGTTAGAAAGGTGGGATTTACACAGAGAAAGTCACTTGATAATATTTTAAGCAAGATGTCAAAATAGACATGATGCTAGGCTACAGGGACATTCATTAATTAGTGGACTAAATTTGTTTTTATTCCACCAAAGAGTTGTGTTGTTCTCAGTTGGCTATGTCCATGTTATACTTTACTTTGGAAGGTAAGCCTATATTAAGTCTTTTCTGCATTTGCAGTAATAAGTGGAACTAATTATCATTTTATTTAAAAGACTAATTATTGAGTTTAAAATGGAATAATTATGATTTGTTTGAGTTGCACCATATTTTGAGCCCATAAATTTACAAACTCTGCAGAAGTCAGAAGAACCGCTTCCAAGTAGAACAAATGCAACATTGAATGGAAAACTCACCTTCTATCACAATTCAAAGTAATTTATATAAATCTTCTTTACTGTACTCTAAGTTCCACGTTCTGTATTAGGATCCACACCATTTATTGCATTTCCCCATTTTCTCTCTGGATATGTTTTTCTATATATTGAAGGTAGAAAACGCTGTGCATTTATACCCGAGAAAAAAGAAAATTGGAAATATGGTCACAGTTGTTAGTTTTGCAAGCAAAGTTCTTTGTTCAACCTGAGAAATCTGGGACACCCCTTTCACACCATTAATTTTGACACAGAAGAGTCGTATGACTTCCACAGCTAACACCTTGGGGAGCCTAAATCCAAGGCCATCTTGACAGACTGAACCTTTTACATGTGTTGAAGCTTGCTGGACTGTCTTTGTATATGAAGGTAAACTGATACCGCTGTGTCAAAAATGAGAGTCAGTGAAAGTGTTTTTACATTGACAACTGGCAGTCACCACCACAGTCTCCTCCAATCTGTCCCACCCCACGTTCACGTGCCTGCACCACTCTATGCTCTTTGTCTCCGGGTAGGAATGTGGGGAATTAGAAAGTCAAGCACCAATAAAATGTTGCACTGCTTTTGTGTCTTAATACCGCAAGTCTGCAGAGAGCGATGGAGTTACCTTGCGCCCAGAGCAACACACAAGAAAACCTGGGGGTGAAGAACATGGTTTCTCCACAGCCCAGCAATCCTCTCCAGTTAGAAGCAGAGAGAATTGCAGAAGGGCACGTCACAGCACTGAAGATGATGCTCTGACCAAGCCTGGAAAATGGCTAAAGTCCAGCTGGCTGTGGTGTCACACTTCTGTAACCCCAGCCTTGGGAAGGCTGAGGCAGGAGGACCACTGCAAGTTGAAGGCCAGCCTGGCCTCCATAGTGAATTCAAGGCCAGTCTGAACTACACAGGGAGACCCTGTCTCAAAAAAAAAAATAATGGCTAAAACCTCAGCTTGCTTTGAGAGCTATGTAAGAGTGCCGAAAGACCTGTTCCTCCTTCCTAACAGAGAAAACCCTAGGAGAAAGATGAGTCTCCCTTGGACTTTGTGTTTCAGGGTTTGCGCGCAGCACATTCCTCCCTAAACTCTCAGGGCACACCACGGCGCGAAAGCCAGAGCAGGAGAGGCGCGGACAGAGCAGAAACCCTGACCCGGATGCTCTGCAGACAGTAGCAGGATGCGCACCCAACAGCAACTCATGCTAAGCACAAAGAGAGGACCACAAGAGACAACGGAAGGCTCCTGGGATGCCAGAGTGGTGAGATGACACTGGGGACGAGACGGGCTGCTGTCCCACGCCCAGAACACGGACGGAAAAGAGACGCGAAATTCCAAAACTGACTCACGTTTCCTTCCCCCCACCTGTCAGAATGGGTAGCTGAAGTAAGAAATTAAGTTCCCCACATAGTTACATATTGTATATGGTTTTCCACATTCTACTTTGTGTAATGAATCACATCTTCTATATAATGTTTTAAAATGTAACACAATATACTGGAAAAATACAGAGAAACAGCACAAGCGTTTATGTGGGAGGGTGCCCACTGCCCAGTGAATACTAATGTTTCAGAGGGGGACTTTACTCTGAGGAGTCTACCAAATTCCTGGAAGCGGGCTGGAAGTCTGTAAGTATGGGAAACAGGGAAGAGGGTGAGGTAGAGGGATAAAGCAAGGAATTCATCAAATCTAACACCGTTTAGAGTGGGTATGTTCTCCAGCATCCTGTAAAGTAGAACTAAAGGGAAGCAGCAAGTAATCACAAGAAAGAGGAACAGCTACCCACCCATGGCTCCTGCTTCCCTATTCTATTACTTGGTTTGATTCCCCAGTAACTGACGACTTTGGGTCTGCTGAAGAAACAAAGGATTTTTAAATATTTTTTATCTTAAAGAAAAAAAAATAACAAAAACAAAGACAAAAAACACACAAACTATAAGTGATACAGAATTTCAAAACAAGATGATAGGAAATCAGTAACAGCTGTTGTATTATTGTTATCTTCAAAGTATTTGTTCAGATTACCAGACACAGGTATGTAAGACTGACCAAATAATCAAACATTAACTGTTCCAGAAACAAAGGATATTAACATGCTCTTCCACAAGTTACTGATGTCACTCTAAATTTCTCAGTAACTCTTATCATAATACCTTCTGCAGCTGTATTAAAAATTATTTCTTTTCTATGCTAGTCTAAGTTGCAATTTAAAATTAGACTACTATCACTACCTATAGTAAAATATTTCTCTTTCCCCCACGTACATTTGAACTCACGGTGGATAGAAGTGTCTACAACAATAAACTTTGGTTTTTCTGTTTCAACTTCCCTTTCAAAAGCTCTGAACTCTGCTAACTTTTGACAGAAAATAACTTTTATCCTAACAATGGTGGACAACTAGAATTCCATTGAGTATACTTTTGGAAGCTAATGTTTATGAAATCGTGTATCACTTTCTCTTGTGACCTGTCATCAAATATGATATGATTTAATGTGACAGCTCCAATTTTGAGGATAGCATTTGTACTTTGCTTTCAAACTCTGTGAGGGTAGTTATCCAACAAAAGCTGGCCAACCTCAATGAAGCAGACGGGCAACTGGTAACAGGTTGCCAACTTTAAATTACTGCTGAGTAGCATAGCGTATCTCCAGAATAATTTCTTTAAAAAGTAATTAATCATCATTTTGAAAAGATACTTGGTGAAGTGTATTTTCTATCTTTACTTCTGGAAGGCATTTCATTGTAAACTGCTAACATTTCTCTGTTCCCTAGCCTACATTTACATTTTGACTATTTTCAACATATGTGGAGTGTGTGCGCGTGCATGTGTGTGTGTGTGTGTATGTGTGTGTGTGTGTGTGTGTGTGCCAGCAACTAGCAAAAGCTTAGGAACAAAGATAATACTAACAGCAGTTCAGAAGAGTGAACAGTAAGCAGCTAATGCAGAGAAATATTTGTATTTTGCAGGTATTTTCTCCCCATTTCAACCAAAAATTCTTACCTCATGCTGGAAATAGATTGACAGAAGCTACCCATAAGAATAACCCGCATAGGGGCTGGGGATTTAGCTCAGCGGCACAGTGCCTGCCTGGCAAGCATGAGGTCGTGAGTTTGACTCCTGGTACCGAAAAAAAAAAAAAACCAAAAAACAACAACAACAAAAAGAATAAACTGCATGAGGCTCCATCTTTGGCAATGTGTCTGCATCTGAAAAATCATTTCGGGTTGTGCTATTTCTTGAAGGCACAAAAGGCAAACACTGGAGGACCAGTGTCAAAAGAGTGAGAAGAAACCTTGAAAATGGCACATGGCTGGATTGCAGGGATTTTATCAAACAAAGTTTTCAACAACATGATAAGCTGACTCTTATAGTTTGCCAGAGAAGTTAATAAAAATTAGGCCAGATTCATAACTATCTTTCTGAATTTTATAACTGAAATATAAGCGATCATTCTACACCACTTTGGAAATACTGGTAAGTATCAAATCACTGCATTACCCACTTCAAAGAATTTGTTAACAGAAATACTGAAAATGTCCACATATTTGTTTTTTGTTTTTAATCATAAAAATTTTAATTACACAGAGAATGGTGGAATGAATCATTTAAACTTTCACCAGAACCCATAAAATTATTTGAAAGCAAATTCTAGATATTACTTGAGACAATATTATTAAGAAAATTTTCTTTAAATGAACAACATGAATTGCTCTTTGGTAAATTTTATATAAAAAATTTGTGTTTTATTTAAGTTCAAGAATATCCTACTTTTTTGAGGAATCTCCACACTGATTTCCACAGTGGTTGTACCTATCTTCACTCCCACCAGCGGTGGAGAAGTCTTCCTTTGTCCCAACATCCCTTCCAGCATTTGTTTTTGGTTGAAGCAACTAGAGACCGTAAGTGAAATACATCAGACCCGCATGTGTAAACATCATAGTGTCTCCCTAGCATAAAAACTTGAAAGACTGAATAAAACCCAAAAGGTACAAATACTGTAATAGGGAAAGAAACTGCTCAAAGGGAAGGAACAATTGGGATGAGGGAAGGAGGAAAGAAAGAGAGAAAGCAAGAAAGCAAGAAAGCAAGCAAGAAAGAAAGAAGAGAAAGAAAGAAAAAGGAAAGAGGGAAAGGAGGAAAAACATACATCTATGTATATACAAGTATAGGTGGGATAACTGTACTGTTGCTGTCTAATGGTTTATTGAAAGGAACAGTTAATGCTTAAATTTTTTTTCTCAAGCAATTTCACATGTTTATATCTGGTAATCTGAACAACTATTTGAAGACAACAATATGCAATGTAACAACCATTGTTGAATTCCTACCATCTTGTTTAATGAAGCTGTGTACCACTTCTAATGTTTTTTGTTTCTTTTTATTCTCTTTAATTCTTTGATCAATCTTGCATTCTTACATCTGGTAATATGAGCAAATTCGTTGAAGATAATAATATGTAATATAACAACTATTGCTAATCCCTATCATTTTGATTTGAACTCTTGTATCGTTTTTGTTTCTATGTTGTTGTTTTTCTCTTTGCTGTTGTTAATTTGTTATTGTTTAATTCTCTTTAAAATTAAAATATACCAAAAAAGAATATCCTAACCCTCTACTCCATACTTCACAAATTTTAAATCATTTGTCTTAGATAGATAATAGAAACTACTGTGTGTATATAATGATATAGATAGATAACAATGTTGAAGACATCTCTAAAATCAAGCAATGTGCTATTTTCTATCTCTTATCTATCTATCTCCTCTGTGTATGTGCATATGAATGTGTATGTGCACGTGTGTGCACATGCGTGAGTGTTGCTATGCTATCAGATAAAATCTATGTCCATGACAAGTATCTTTCTGGATCAGGATACTCATTCCCACTAATGCTGGGCATGGCCTCACAGTGAATCCCAACTCAGCCTACCATTCGGTCCTAACCACACAATTAGAGACGGTACCAGAACTAATGACCCTTCCTGTGCCTCAGCTTACAGTCGAGGCATTTCACGGCCAAAAGTATGCTTTTCTTTCCTTAACAATTCCAGCTTTTATTAGATATCTACAATGACACTGTTCTACACCTAGAAAGAAGACTGAGTATCCATGGCGTCATGGACCTGTGTGGACAAGCTCGTCTCAAGCTTACAAAGAGATAAATCATAAGATTTCAGGGGTTCGAGCGAGGTAGAAAACTGATTTCACAGCAGAACAGGTGCCTACAATGATTCACCAAATGAAGCCAGAGACTAGCAGAGGTCATCACTCCTTTTGTCAGGTTCATCAAAGCAGGCCATTGTTACAAGGTAAAGCATCTGCTTCACTTTCCTATACAGACCATTGCTGGGAACGGAGTGTTAAAAATTCTGGATTCTGGTTGCTTATGGAATCTTACATGACATTGACAATAAGATTAGGGGCTGGGGATTTAGCTCACCGGCAAAACGCATGCCTGGCAAGCGCAAGGTCGTGAGTTCGGTTCCCGGTACCGGAGAAAAAACAAAAAACAAAAAACAAAAAAACAATAAGACTAATATTTTATGTACTTAAAGAAAATATAGTTATTTTAAAAATAAGGTAACCTCTCAGCTATAAGTACTTGCTTTCATAGATGTAACAATACACATGCATCAAGGTATTCTAATACTTTTTAATTGTAATATTTCTTACTTGAAGATACACTGGAAATTTCTGGATAGGAAAATTACTTCCATAGCTGAAAACAGTCTTTAAATTGTGTTGCTCTGCAAAGCTTGACCTTATTTCCTCTTCCTTTTATATTTCATTTTCACCAAATCAATCCCAAGGGCAATGCAGTAGAGAAAGTTCTGGTTAAGAAAATTGCCTGTTTCCTGCCAGAGTTTATCTTTGCACCCAAATTCATAGTAACTCCTTAGAGAGGGCCTCTGAAAATGTCCATCAGTTAATACTTTTATTCTTAGAGGCTGGTGCCTTTATTGCTGTGGAAAGACTCTACTACTTCAGACAGGCTATGCTGACCATAGCCATATGATAAGGATAGTTTGTTTTCACTGATCTAAAGCCAATGCCACCACTCAATTGTAAATGTGAATATGATAGTGATAATCATAATAGTTCTTGCCAAATGATATTGAAGGCAAATGACTCAAACATTTTGCTGCAAAAAATCAGGAAACCTGGGTCACAGGTGGGACTGGTAGTTGCAACTAAATTCCGTGGAGGCTGGGAATGTAGCTCAGTGGCACAAGTGCCTGCCTGGCAAGTGCCAGGTCCCGAGTTCAATTTCCGGTGACAATAAGTAAATAAATTCATTCATTCATTCCATGGAAATAGCACATGCAATATCACTGTTGACATTTATATTTCCTTATAGTAAGGCAGAAAACCAAAGCCTGTATCAGGTCAAAAAAAAAAAGTCTGAATTTAGTTTTGATACATTAATTTTACAGATGTTGCTTTCTTAACAATTCTATTTTTTTTATTTTAAAAATAAAAGGAGGAAAACATTAACAGACAGACAAC
>NW_004955616.1:101183-110042 GCF_000276665.1 Chinchilla lanigera
TTAGCTGACTGTCCCTCAGACAAAGGGCTTCTATCTAGGACATAAAAAATGCTATTTTTTAAATAGGGTCCCCCCCAACTTATACTTACAGAAAATCATTTTTTCCTGTGGATCTGTGGATATTACTTTCTTCTATAGGGCAGTCCATGTTGAAATATAATGGCTGCCCTGGAAATACATTATCTTATTGTTTGATAAATAAAATAGATGGAGTAACAGATATGTTTTATGATATTCTTCAATTTTTATAAACGCAAAGATTTCCAAGCTGCTTACCAATTGAACTGTTTTGGTCATGAAACATTACCTCCTCAGCATGTGGTATGCCCATCAGCAGGAAAGTAGCAAAGAAGAACAGACTAACTTTATTTATTACATTTGCATTTCCTACAAAGCCATTTACTTAATGGATGAGTCTCATTAGCAGTCCAACCACAATATAAAGAATACAATGATGTGTTTCATGGGTTCATTAAAATAATATTTCAAAGGAGTCATTAGGAAGAAAGAAAGCTGAAGATTCAACAGACAGTAAGTTATCTGCAAATAAATTAGATGGAACCAACATGTTTTCTAGTAAGTCAAGAAACATGTTTATAAATACATTACAGCCATTAAAAAAGGAAGCATCAACTTAGCAAGTGCTGGGGGGAGGATTACTCATGCAATTTACCAAAACAAAACTGCTACATTCTCATGTTGCAGATGCAAATGGATGTAGGTATAGGAAAATGGGTCTTCTGAAGTGAAATGTATTCTATAGCACCCAGATGATACTTCTGGTTGAAACAAAATGTAAAACACTCAATCCTCTTTTCAGATCAGCATTATTTTTTCTATATACCTTTGTGTTGTTTGATCCGTATCTATCACTGTTTTCATGTTTTAAAAAAATTGCATTCTCATAAAGTGACAGTAAATTAGAAAAATGAATAATCTTGCAAAGTCCGAATATATACCAACGAAGCAAAAACTGAGCCTCATTACATTCTTACATTCAAAATATAAAGTTCTACAAAGCTTTTACTCTTAACTACACTTAAATGTTGACAAACTTCATTCAACAAGTGAATGACAAAGAATAAAGCAATTGCTGAACCAAGAAGAGCTTTCAGGATAACTGTTAATTACTACTGCTTGATCATTTTTTGAATCACTATTTCCAATTTTAAGCAAAATAATATATGACATTATATAGCACTTTTCCAATAGTGTTGATAGCTTTTCACTTATAACAGTGTCAATTTTTTTTTAACCAGGGTCATCAAGGTACATTAAAACCAAGGATTTCACAGGGACTTCTGGTTTTTTTCCTCCACAAAGGAAATTAATAAGTAGATTAATTACATAAAAACCACTGAAGAAAAAGGGAATGCTGGTTGTTTGTCGACTTTCTTTCTTTAAAGGGGCTTAGTTTTATAATTCAAAAACTACAAAGTCATACATATTTGTGCACACCTAGGTGAGTGCTCCTGGGACTTGGCAATAAATCACAGGCACCTAGCATTATGCAGCATCTGTGGAAGATAGCAAAAAATGACCCCAGATATTTCTGCAGTATCCTTCTACTCTGCACAACCCCTCACAAGTTTGACTCAGCAGCCACTTGATTAGGCAATGGACACTAGCAAATGGACTCAGGAAAAGAATCGGAAGGCACCGAGTTTTTTTGCTTGTGCTCTCCTCTGCCATCAACATAAATATATGCTTGGGCGGGTGTACAGGAAAACAAGAAATACCTCGACCAGTTAAGTTATTTTTCCAAGGACATTAGATCAGCCAGCCTTAGACATGTGAGTGAACTTAGCTAAATTCACCAAGGTGAGCCCAGCTAACACCAGAAGTCTAAGGAATAAACATTACTGCAGTGTGGCACTACTTGACATCCTACATACTCACACATAACCTTCACGTTCTGCATTAAGATTTATTCTCCAAATAAAGGAGTGTGTTGCATAAGCACTATTGATATTAAAATAATTTGAAATAGATTATATGTTTATTTCCCTATATTGAAAAGATAAGTCAAGTCTTGTCTGTAGAGTCACAATTTTAAAAGTTGGAAGTTAATTTAATAAAATATTCTGAACTGCTGAATTCTGCCCACAAGTTGCCAGTTGTTAAACTCTGTTCTAGTTATTGAGATGGCTGCATGACTGTAGGTTGTTTACAGATCTTGTGGAATGGACAGATAAATAAATAGAGTACTGCATAAAAGAAATTAAACTGTCATATCTTAGTGTTTACCATGTGTTCAAAATAACTAATTCAAATTTCTGAATGAGTTCTGGAATGCTTGCCATTATACCTCACCTATGAAAAGCTGACCAATGCCTACAACAAAGGTATTCAAAATCCATTTTAAAATATATGCATGATAATCAATGAGGATCCAAGAAATTCAAGAAAAATCTTAACTTCTGAGTACTAAAAACCTGAAAATATAAATACCTCTCAGGATAAACTGCTGGTTAATAAACTAAAGGCTTCAGCAAACACAACTCCATGAGTACAAGCAAAACACAAGTCAAAGATTAGTATTTCTTTTTCAAATTTTATCACAACTTGAAAAATGTCTTCCAAAGGAATGGTAGTAAATTTATGTTGAAAGTCTGATCAATTTACCAAATGTATAAGATAACATATTGCAAACTATATGTTACTGTCATATTCGTATCTGTTGTCCCTTATTCCCTAATAAACTATCAGCTCCCTGAGGGTAAGACCTGGTTAGGTTGATATCTGTTTTCTCAAATACAAGTCTTTCAATTGACGGTCTTATCTGTTTGGCTGGAAGAGATACAACCAAAGCCATCTTTCTGATAAAGTGACAGTGGCAAATGCTAATTGGTGTGGGAGCCTTTGACCAAAGATGCTCTAAGTAATGACTGTGCTCTGTAAAAATAAAAATTATAGCTTATTACATACATACACCCCTACCTCCATCAGAAGTGGAAGCATCTAAAATTGTATTCAAAATAATAATGCCAGTGGAGCATGGGAAGTTAAGTTCCTAGGGGTGCTCAACTCCAGTCTATGAATGTGATAGTTAATTGCAGCATCAACTCGAATAAGAAACACTTAGAAAATTGGTTCCCACAGTGGGTGTGTCTGGATGACTGACTTACTGAACAGGGAAGACTCACGCTGGTTGTGGGTGGCACCAACCAACCGGCTTCTAGCCTGGATGCGTAAGAAGAAGGAAGTTTCATTTCTGCTTCTTCAGAGGAGCTCCAATCTTTGTTATTGCTTTAGATGCCCCTCTCCGGCCTTCCGGAATGGACCCTTCAGTTTCTTGCTATGAACTTACAGGGGACTCTATGATGAGCTCCAGGCATCTGACTTTTGATGACTCCTTCTGATCTCCAGCTTACTTATGAACCTTTTGCATTCATGCACACCTGACTGTGCAGGCAGCCATTGTCAGCCTACCTTGTAAATCCTGACGTAATATATGCATGCAATTATTAGTAGTAAATTTGTTCCTCTAGTTAACCCTAATTAATACACAGAAGAAATAAGAACAGTTTTAATAAGCAAGCAAAGTAGGCCTGATTCAGTGTATGTACGTACTTGATTTCTAAGTAGTGGAGAAGGCAGTGAACTGACAAGCATGTGTCCAACTACACAAGTGGGTTTCTGCCATTAAGCCCTAGGCAATTTTGGCCATGCAGGAAGGTAGAGCCCAAGAGACTGAAATTTTATATTTATCTCAAATTTAAAAATTGAAAATTTCATATTTCAGCCTTAATTTCATTTTTAAATGATGTTATAAATTTAACCACTGTATTGAATAAATAAAATACAGTAGTACACTGTTCAAGAACATTTTTGTTTACAAACCAATTGGTTTGCAAATAGAAGCATTTGGCAAAATTTTGTTTGTTTTGTAAACTCTGCATTGGTGACAGATACAGTCATGGCCATCTTTCTCACACAAACACAAAGGTGGCCATCTTTTGCAAAATCATTGTGGTGGATTGACCACTGGTGGTCAACTTATAACCCCCAGCTGAACTGAGTAAGCGTGGTGCTGGGTGTGGGAGGGCCACCTGGGGATCGTTGCCAGCAGTATAAGAGGCAGAACAGGAAAGAAGTGAGGTTGGAGGGAAATGAAAAAAAGTGTTGTTGGAAGCTGGTAGAAGCTGTAAGGAGCTGTTTCCTTGGAGGAGCTCATCATGCTGGCTTTCCTGATGAACTTGGCTGTTTTCATCCTCCAAGCAGCTGGGAACCTTGTTGGCACTGAGAATAGCTTCACTTCACTTTGGGGGAGCTCTGGTCCTCACTTTGAGCATCGCTTCCTGGCTCTGGAGGGGAAGATGGGGCACTGCCGGTCTCCTAGAGAAGCTTGCTGTGTTGGCTTCCCTGATGGGAACTCGGCCATCTTGATCATTAGAGGAGCTCAGGATGGCTGTGCTCACTGTTGCTGAGGATGGCTGTGGTACCTTTCAGGGGAGCTCTGGTTCTTCTGTGAATTGCTTCCTGGCTCCAGTGCAGATCCCTCAGCCTGCTAGCAGAGATGCTTCATCCTGCTGGCACAGACTTTCTACCTTCCACCACTGACCTTTGGGCCTTCCCAGCACAGATCCGTGAAATAGGCCTACATGAGATGTTGTTATGGGCTCTGGGCCTCCAGTTGGATTTGTGGGAGGCCTTGTTATGGGCTCCAGATCTTCAGCTGGACTCATGTAGCACATTATCACCTGATCCAGGCCCTCAGCTGGATTCCTGGGCTATAGTATGTGGACAGATTTCCTGTGCTCTCTTGTATGTGATTCTTTGGGTGACTATTATAAATAATCTTATAAAATGTGTCCTGTATTATGTTGTTCTCCCTTATAAAATATCCCCCAAACCATGACAAACGTAGAACAAATTGAGATCATGAACCAAGGTACCACGATACATATTTAAGGTTCTATGTTCTCTCAGCTATGTTGTTGGCATGCTCCTAGCCAAGGAAACTAACAGGAAATAAGAGGGCATCTGTTCTTCCTTTGTCTCTATATTTCCCCAGCAGAGATACTTAAAATATGGCTAGGGCACATTGCCACTCCTCAGCCTATTTTCTTCTTGGCCTGAGAAAAGGTAAGAAATATGATGGACAGGTAACATCCAAGATCCTGCCTCTTGGGATTCATGCCCTTGTACTTATACACAATCCCTCCTCTTGAGGGGTACAGGACCTCAGACTTGCTTCTAAGCAATAGAACATGAAAGATGACAGAAGGTTATTTCCATGATAACATCATAGCATGTAAAACTGAATCTTGGTATCAAACTCTCCAATCTCTCTCTCTCTGTGTGTGTGTGTGTGTGTGTGTGTGTGTGTCTGTCTGTCTGTCTGTCTCTGTCTTCCCCTTGGTGACTTTTAAGACTCTAGCTGATATGATTATCACAGCTTCAAGAAAATGAATTCTGTCAATAGCCTGCAGGAGCTTGGAAGTAGGTCTTTTCTCAGTCAAACTGCTGATGCAAATATGCCCAATTGAAACCTAAATTGCAGGTTGGTAAGATCCAGAAGCAGAAAACCCATCTAATCTACATGTCAACTGTGAGAAAATAAATGTGCCTTATTTTACACCGCTAAATTTGGGGCAATTTGTTATGCAGCAATAGGAAACTGATACAAGGTGCCTGTTCTGGAATGTAAACCAACTATATCACTAGGCACGTTGTTTAGTTCTATCAACATACACTTGCTATAATAAAGCATTAATGAAAAAAAGCAATGCCATGAATTACATGATGATACAAGCTCCTTATCTTACAAAAGGCCAATACATTGAGTTCTACAGTTGCCGGGCATGGTAGCAAGGAAGATCTAGTCTAACTATACATACAGGAAAGGAGAAAGATACATTTTCCTGTTGTGTCTTGGAATTCTATCCAATTATATATGTAACAGGAATGGAAACAGGAAGAGTAAAAGAAATTAGGACTATGGAGAAGAAGGTTCATTATTCATAATCCTTTAAAGTTATATCATAAAAAATGTGATATTACTGTAAATAAAACAATGGGTGAGCTAACTGATACGGAATCCACATAATACTATTCTCCTGGGGGCATTTGAAATTCTAAACAATCCAGTCTAGTAGCCACAGTTGGCAATTTGTCATTCTGGACTCATATCTCACTTACTAAATCAATAAAAATCACTTATAGACTGCCACATAAACATGTATGTTCTTTTTTCCACAGTCCCAGATCTCACTCCCATACTCTGTAAAATGTTACTCAGTAGCCCTTACTCTAAAAAAGATTTGATTGATTAGCTTGTTGCTTTGCATTGCTTCATTGAGAACTGGTGTAACCATTAGCATTACACTTCCTGCCTTGTACTTTAATCAACTCTTCTGGAGATTGTTTTCTACAGTTCTGCTATGTGGAGCCCTACAAAAGCTAAGAAAAACACCTTAGCTATGAAACAACAATAAGTTTGGGTAATGGAAGAAGAAATATGCAAGAATTTTAAAATACTGAGGTTTGGGGTGGGAGTCTTTAAAGGCAAAAGGTTAACAGAGAAAGTTGAAACGTTTACACCAAAACACATGCTAAAATTGGAAGCAATACCACAGATAACCTGTATTTGCAGATGTTAGTTTTTTGTGTGTCTCGCTTCAAGCGGTGTATACATACTATTAACTCATCTGTAACATAAAAAGCCATGCTTTGTCTGAAAGCATTTTTTCTTTGATTGTTTACTCATATAGTTTCTTTAGATGCTAAGAAATAAGGGAACTCTTACACTATGAGCTCCTCTGGCCAGGACAGCCCTGCAAGTCACTGAGGGATACACAGTGCTGCATCAGGCCTGCCTTTTTACATTCTTTATTTAGCATATGTCTGTAATACATAATAAATACTTGTACAGTGGTGAGTTGGTACATGTGCTATACATACTGCTTCTTGAAATCAGTTCCTTAGAACACAGCAGGGAGTTCACCAGGCATCCTTAATTTTCAGTGGAACTGCTTTCATTTGTACAGAGGTCAGTTCTTAAGGTTTCAATAGTTTCATAAGGTAAACTGGAAATCATTCTTCCTAAAGAAATTTCAAGGTAACCTGAATATTATTCTACATCCTCCCGTATGACTGACTCCTTCTTCAGAGACTTCACCTGTTCCTTCTGAAAAATGATGAGAATTCAGACCCACTTACTGAACAATGGATCCAACTTCCTTTCTCTTCCTAGCCCCTCACTCCAGTCCTAAACATTAAATAATCCAGGAAGCTAGTCCTTCTTCTTCTTTTCACTTTTTTTTCAGATGCCCAGGCCTAGTCAGTAAAAGCTTAACTAGTTGGATGATTATTAGGAAGAGTTCAAAGTATACTAAGAATTAAGTGCTTGACACAATAAGGAGTCCCCTGAAAAGACATTCTGACTGAAAACTGCCAGTCGCTTTACCCTTCCCGAGGGCACAGCCTGAGTGTCAATGCATATGTCTCTTACACCTCCTCCTGTTGGTGAGTCTAAGTTGAATTACTCTTTATTTGGTCAATTTAGAGATTAAATTAAGCATGAATACTGTTTGTCATGATAGTTAAAATAAAACAAAAATGAAATAAGCTTCTTTCTTTTGCAAACGTGTGACACTGTACTAACAGAAGACCTTTAATGTAAAAAAGAAGTCACCATAATAATATCATCATAATAAACTCTTTAGAAATGAAATGAGCCAGGGAAGCAAATAATCAATTCACAGAAGAAAAATGAATTCAAGTGACGAAAAACAAATGGACAAAAGACTGCTCTCAATAAACAAAAAATTAAATTAAAATGAGATGTAATATTCTCTATTAGAATTGTAACATTTTAAGAAATTACAACATTTTAAGAGAGAAATATATTACAAAACATGCAAAGAAATGGACATTGGTACAGGAATGTTAGGCTGATGCATTTTCTGGAGAAAAATTTGTGGTGTGCAGCAAAACCTTTTACAAATTTCATATATCCATTCTAACTCTTCCATTTATTGGAACTATATAGAAACAATCATAGATGGTCAAAGATTTACGTACTAAGATTTTCGTATTATGATGACGGACTGGGGAATCTATATATCCCACAAGAAAGAACCAGTAATATCTAAAGGGGCACACCATCCTGTGTGAATTACTATGTCGTGAATAATAATTAAACAATGACAGGTGACATATTCCCAACAAATCATATGAAAAAGAAATGGGCATCAAACTTACTTAAAACATAATTGCCATTTTATTTTTAAAGTGACCAGGAACAGAGCAAAAAACTAGGCCCATTAAAATGATGTTACTCATTATCTATGAGAAGGAGATGCATCAGTGACCTATTTATTTTCTTGTTTATATTCTTACTTTAAAATCTCCCCATCCATATAACTGTGGAACCAGTCTAACAAAATGATAAAAATCTAAGGCACAGGATTTCAAGGCAGGGATTTCCCATATTTTCCTACATAGAGATAATATCTCCTTGTGTTATAATCTAAAATGATCGTTTACAAAGCCCAAGCCAGTCAAATCTCAGAAGCATTTCATTCGAAAAGCATCACTCAGTATGTTCCCATATAGGATGTAAAGAAACAAATAATAAGTCAGATGAAATGGTGCACGCATATAATCCCAGCTACTAAGGAAGTTGAGGCAGGAGGATTGTGAGTTTCAGGATAGTCACAGTAAGCTAGTGACACCCTATCTCTAAATAAATGAATAAATATATTTATTTATTTTAAATAAAGGGCTGCGGTGCCAAAGTCTTAGGTTAATCCTTAGCACTGCACTGGAAAGAAAGAAAGAAAGAAAGAAAGAAAGAAAGAAAGAAAGAAAGAAAGAAAGAAAGAAAGAAAGAAAGAAGAAAAAAGAAGGAAA
>NW_004955616.1:110412-156198 GCF_000276665.1 Chinchilla lanigera
AAGGGAAGGGAAGGGAAGGGAAGGGAAGGGAAGGAAGAAAACAGAAAGTTACCAGAAACCAGAATAAGAATCCAGTACTAGTTAAGTCACTTTTAGCAAATTTAATTTTAATAAGAGGCCCACCTTAAAGAGCAAAATGTTAAAGTAATTCAGTGTTTTTGTGAGTATTGCCTTTGAAGATATGAAAAACTATCTTAAAGCTAATTCAGTCTGTTTTGTGAATGTCAGCAGATATGAATTCTCTCAGGTTGACCAGATCCAGCTGTTTATATCTGATGTCAAAATCTGTTGAAACCTACAAAACATACCTCATTGCTATTTTGTTTAGTGAACATAAAATTGGATTCAAGTTTGATGACAGCATTGGCAAGGGAGGTGGACGTGACTCTAGAGTTCTTTTCAGTCCTGGTGTCAGTGACTATTCTTCCTTAAACAGCTCCACTAAATTTATTCTCCAATTATAAATCAGTTATGTATAGTTTAGGATTTATATGAACCTTAAAGCAGAAATATTTTTAATCCACTATAATTTGTTTGCTACATTTATTAATAATTCAGCCACACAAAATAATGACAAATTACCCATTTTGTGTGTCAGGTGAAACACATGTACACAGAAGAAATGGTTTATTTTTCTCAAAGGATTTTGTTATCATCTCCAGTCACTTGTCATGCACCACTGGGACAAATGGTTACACTAATTACCCCAAATCAAGTTCCACTTCACAATTTACAAGCCTTACATTTTATTCTATAAATTCTTTGCTGTCATGAACTCAGAAAATTATTACTGTCATCAATAGGAAGATTGTCTTAGCGGTGCAGATGGCTCTCCTTTATAGGCCAACTTAATGACTTGTTCTTATCTAATCTGTCATCTGTTATTTAGCTGTCATTATGAACTTTTTAGGTTTCATATCAATCAATTTTCTATGTTTACTAAACAGATGGCTTTATTTTTTTAAAAAATCAAAGCAAGAAAATGGCATTAAATGATAAAATATTTCATAAGCCTGCATACTTTTTAATGTGTCTAAATGAAATAAAAATTGCTATTAAAAGAACACTAAACTGGAAGCCAAAGTGAAATTGCTTTTCAAACTGAATGGACAAGCAAAGAAGCAATCAGTAGGCAGCTGCCTACAAGGAGAACAAACGCTTCAAAAATAAGAATAGGGGTGTTTCCAATGTTTATGAAAAAAAGTTTTAAGAATCTATCTTGCCGATGTCAACCAATACAAATCATTGATTTAGAAGCTCTTTATGTTATAATTCACAGGTGTACCTGTTCCTTTGTTATTGTTTGTAAGCCTCTTTAGAGAGTAAATAATTACAAAATACATGCATTTAGTGAAAATTGTTCCTTATCTTTGTCATCTGTATTGTGCCTTTGTTCAATTCCTGAGGTTATTATCACATCAACCCAAACTCAAAAGGCATAATGGTCACTTTAAAGGGCATATATTACATATTAGTGAGATTAGAGTTCTGACAATAACTGGCACTGTGCCGTGGGAGAGCACCGCAGTCCATGCTGTAACAGAGAAAGCAAGTGGAAGGTACAAGAAATTCAAATGCACTGACATGAAATAATACTCTGTTTCACTTAAAACAGTGCTAACTACAGCAAACCACAAAAGTAGTATAGAATAAGAATCCAGTACTAGTTAAGTTTAATGCCATTCCATTCTAAGATGTGAGTGGAAGTATTCATTACGTTAATTAAATCCTGGAATATAAAATATCTATTTTAATACAAGACATTCAAAAACTTTGATAGGATGAGAAAAAAACTATCAAAAGCAAACAATATCAGACAGCTGCTGTGAGACTGATAAAAACCTTCCAGACTTGAGACTGTTTCAAATGACCAGATCTCCTACATCCCAAGACCAGTCACGTCTACATTTAGTGGGGGCCAATATTTACATGAGGCTTTATCGACAAAGGTTTATGCACAATGTAAGGGCCAGCTTGCATAAATCCCTACTCAAAGCCACGGAAGTTAACACAACATGTAAATATCCTTTGGATACAATACTTACTCAGATTACTCCCTACAGCAATGATGGCAAACCTTTTAGAACTTTCAGTGATAACAAACAGCCCAGTGTGGCACATGAGCCTTAGGCTCCCCACCATCACCCTGTAGTGTATATTTTTATATTAATATACATATTACAAAAGGATGTTGTAAAAAGTCGTCACAAGAATGTGACCCTTTGGCCTTGGGCCAAACCATGAACCAAAATGAGCTTCTTTGTATAACTTACCCAGTCTATGGTACAGTATTATGTTATAGGAAAAGAGAACAGACTGACAGCTACGATAAGGTTTCATGTATAAATTAGGTGCAGTAGAAGATTGCCAACAATAACCGCAGAGACAACACTATAAAAAAAAATCCAAAGTAAAACTTACAGCATCTCTACTCTTGCATTTTGGGGCCATTAGTAATTAAGAGTTACTTGAATATAAGCACTGTGGTACTGGTTTGTAGAGCAGTAGTTGATTTGACAACAGATACAGCTCCTCAGTGACTAACAGGCAGGTAGTGTACACAGCATGACTATGACTATGATAAACAAGGGAATGATTCCCGTCTCTGGCAGGATGGAGTGGGGAGATTTCATCAATGTACTCAGAACAGGACGCAATTGAAAACTTATGAACTGTGTGGATGGAACCAGAGGTGTTATGTTAACACCAGTAAGCCAAGCACTAAAAGATGTGTAACACGTGAACACAGTCATATGTGGAATCCTAAAAAAGGTTGCTCTAACAGAAGCTGAAAGTAAAATGATGGTCCCCAGAGGCTTGGAAAATAGCAGGAAGGGTAAAATTAGTAAAGTTTTTCTGTATTCTATTGCTCAGTAGATTACTATAGACAATAATAATGTACTATGCATTTCAACAAAGCTAAAAGAAAGGACTTCAAATGTCTTCCCCAAGGAAAGAGAATAAATGTTTGAGGAAACAGATATGTTTATCCTGATTTGAACATTATAGCCATATATACATGTATCAAGGCATCACATAATACTTTATAAATATGAGCACAAGAATTTTTATGTGTCAATGACAATGAAAAGAATTTTTTTATAACTTTATAAAGGTTGCTGAATCCTTTTCCATTCAATACCTTTTTATTACGGCTGACTATGTCTAACCACACTACTGAAAGCTAACAGCATCCTGCAGGTGGGGACTGTACTTGCCGGTTCTAATTCTAGACATGTGTCTATCTGCCAAGGCATTCCTAGGTTCTGTGAACTTGCCATCAAGTGAAACCAAGGATGGGCCATAACAGAATGAAAATCTGTAGGGAAGGAAAAGAGAGCAAAGCCACTCCATCACTTTTGCTCATTTGACATAAATATTCTAGGTGTTCTTTATCTCCTGAAGAATATTTGGTAGAACAGTTCAACAAATATTACTATGAGCTTTAAGAAAAAGCTTAAGATCACAGTATTGTAACATAAATGAAGTCAGTTTTACTTTGCGGGGAGTGCATGGTGAGAGACAAGCAGTGCTATGCAAGGAAGGGAAAGATAATACAAACACAACCACACAGGTGTGTACTGCCTGGTGCTCACACCTTGCTCTGCTGGCCTCTGCATGTCTGGTGTATCAGTCAGGAGTCTGGGCTCTGGGTTATACCCTGCCTCAGGTCTTCACTAATTGTTGTCCTTCTGGGGGTGTTACTCAACTGCTTTAAGTCTAAGTAACCCCACCTATAAAAATGAAATAATAATGGTAACTAACTCATAGGACTAATAAAAGATTTAAGATAAGTAATTGGTGCAGTATATGCTGAATAAATAGTAGGGTTTTGTTGTGTTCTGTCTTTGAATGATTTCATAGAAATCAAAGATGCATTAACTTCTCTAAGGTGTTCGTAGTCTACCTATCCCATCAAAAGGACATAAAACAGCTTACTAAGTCAGGGGTCATATGCCATCTGTGCTTACCCAGCCATGAGGACACAGCACTATGCCGGACTGCAGATCAGGTCAGATGGCTTGTATCATTATCTAGAACCCATCTCCCAGGATTCTGGTTAAAAGCTACAAGATGAAGACTGGCATTTCACAGAACTGAGTACCTATATAACCTCAGGATAACTGGATGACAAAATTGCAAAGAGTAAATCTTCCAAATATCTAGTAGCTTTGTATATGGAAATATCTTTTCCTAATTTTGTGATAGCCTCTTGATCCCTTCACCAAAAGAATACACACACATCACTTGTCCTGAACTAAAAGGGCTAGAAAAAAGGATCCTGATACTGGGCTCATCTTCTTCAGCCACTAAGGAATATATTTTGTTTGGTTTGGTTTGGTTTGGGGTTTTTTCTGGTACTGGGAATCAAACTCATGACCTTGAGCTTGCCAGGCAGGCGCTGTGCCGCTGAGCTAAATCCCCAGCCCCAGCCTCTAAAGAATTTGACTCCTTCGGCCAGGTCCATTTTCATAGAGCCAATTCTGCCTTTCCCAACAGTGTACCAGTGTCACAGGCAGATTCCAAGGCTGGTTTTTTGTTGTTGTTGTTGCTGCTGTTTTTCAAATCTGAGGCCAATACCACCTAATATAAATGGGAAATGCAAGATGCAGTAGAGATCTTCTACAATGATTAGCAGAAGAGATAAAAAGCAAGTATGTAAATGTTAGGACATTCAAGGCTTTTTTTTTTTTTTTTTTTTTTTTTTTTGGTTTTCTCCGGTACCGGGAACCGAACTCACGACCTTGCACTTGCCAGGCAGGCGCTTTTGCCGCTGAGCTAAATCCCCAGCCCTCAAGGCTTTTTTTGATCTGAGGAAATCACAGTTTCCCTCTTTGATCAATGAATACTAATTTGCAGGTGTCTTGATTACTTTTCTCTCATTACTGAGACAAAATACATGATACCCAAGTTTAAGGAAGGAAAGGTTTATTTAGCTCACAATTTGTGGAGGTTTCAGTCCATACTTGGCTGGGTCCAAGGCAGGGGGCACATGGCCGAGGGCAACAGTTCATGGCAGCGGAAGATAGCAAAAGCAACAAGAGCAAAAGAGAGGAGTGGGGCAAACAGCCTCTTTCCCTCCCTTATGTTGTATGCAAACTACCCACCCTAGGGCAGGTGTAGCACTCACACCCATGATCCCAGCACTGGACTATCAATCAATAAAAAATATAGAAGTCCACCTCATGACTGCGTGAGGATTTGGGAGAAGAACATGCAGACACAAACCATAACAGCAAGTTTGCAAGATTTCTATGCTACCACCAATCACTTCAATTCTATTTGGATATTGAGCTTTTTAGGTTTATAACAGACTTTATAGCCTTATAATTCATGATTCTACTTTAGCAAATTAAAGAAATCCAAATACTAAGCAGAGGAAGAGTCTATGTTTACATAGAAGTACACCAAAAAACAATCATGGAAAGGCTTCAGCAGAAAGTGCCAATTTGGTGGACACCTAAAAGCCAAATGAAATTTGAATGGGTTGAAGAAAAAGGAAAAGAATGACTTAAAATGGGAAAAGTTAAAGGAGGCACCAAGGGCAATGATGAATGGAGTTTACGCACTGCCCGGGGAGGCAATAGCTTGAGAAGGATGTTGTGGTGTAATAGAAAAACCTAGCCAACAAATGAATTATGGGAGTAAGTAGCAAGGTGCATATTCTATATGACTACATTGTCCTCGCCTACGTAAAAGAAGTCACACACCTCACCTATTCAGTGCTACATCCAATTGTATTAAATTTACTGAAATTCACTTTCTTCTTACACAAAATAAGGGGCCTACAGCCTTCTGAACATGATTGTAATGTGGGACTAACTGGGCTTGGTGCACAAGAAAGCTAGTGTGCTCTCAGGAAATGACAATGAAACCCCAAGTAAAAGAGAGAAAGATATTTCTAGAGAAATTGGAAGTAAAAGAACAATGACAATGAGTATAAATAACAAAAAGTCTCAAGAGGCACTCTGGCCTTGCAGAAATCATCTTATGTGAGCTGAGTAAATCTAGGAATTGAAAGGGAAAGATGATGCTGTCATGTCTGAATGACAGGCATCAGAGAAGCCAAGTGGATGACAAGGAAAAGTTTCCAGGGAAAAGAGGCAAAAGGAAGAGGTAGGGCCCCTAATTCCTCTTGCCCAGGGAATCAGACTTCCTATCTTCCCTGAGTTCACAGTGCTTCCATCCAAGCCAGCAACCCCATATCAGGCTTTACCACTGCTCGCCACCTTAAATCTTCCCATCAGCTCGCCCACCAGCCCCAAGTGATGAGTGTGTGCACATGCATGTGAAATTTCAGAGAAACTTCACATACGCTTTTGTGTTGATCTTTATGAATCTATATGGCAACATCAAAAACTTAACTTTGAAAAAAATCGAATCATGTTACTATTCTGCCTATCCATAAAGTAATTACTAAAACTTACTGAACATATAATAAATAGGTACTGTGTGTGTGTGTGTGTGTGTATATATATATATATATATATATATCCTTTTTTCTTCATTTTATAGATGGTTAAACCTGAAGGCATGGAGGACTGAGGTAATTTTTCTAAAGGTGTGCAGCTAATAAGTATGTAGCAGCTGAAACTTGAGCCCAGTGGCGTATAATCGTGTCACTCTAAAGTTTCTGGGTTGCATATCTTATGTCCTCATTGCAAGGCACCTTACTGTGCCCAGGAGACTGGTTGTGTGGACTACAATAACACTCCCTGGCCTAAGATCGAGTTATTGAAACCATGCAGGAGACAGGAAAGAGAGCAGAAAGTAGGTCAGATATTTCCTTTTCTGGTTCCACTTTGGGAAGTCATCTCAGTCTGGTTTCTTCGCTGCCAGATCACTGTCCTCTCACGGAAGGCTCCTCTGTCCACCTCTCTCCAGTGCAGTTCCCATTACTGTTTCCTTCTCTTGTCTGTGTAGGTCAGGAGGTCATGGTGGCTCTGTTACCACTGATATCAGTGTACTCAAAGTCTCCTGTTGTTTCCCTATACCCAGACACCAGTTTGTGCATAGTACCACTATAAAGAAGCCCTTCAACCTGCTGTGATCTGAATATGCTGTCTGGTTCTGTTGAGACCCTTCACTAGGTGACCTTCATAAAGATGCTTTGTCTAAGACCAACAAAACGTCCCTACTCTCCAATATTGTATGCTTTTCCACAACTCTGTGTGCTGTCCATATACTACAGGCTGCTCCTAAAAGAAATGCTTCTCCCCACATGTTCTATGAAGGATTTTCTGCTCCTTCCTGAGTTCTTAAGAAAGCTCTCTTAATCAGATTTCCTTTGGTACCTCCTGGTACATGGGAAAAATGAGAAGTTCATTCTGTCATATTCCCTAGGCATCTACAGTTTTGACAATCCAGCATGTTGTACACATATGAGGACTGGCAAGTCTCTGTATCTACCATTATACCTGGTACCAGCAGATAAAAACATAACAGTGCTGACAGCTTGCAGGAATACACTATTGTTACTTATATCTTTATTCAGTTCTACCCATCAAATCAACTATTACAGGCTTTGATTGCATTTAGCAACAGAAAGACCATACATGTACGAAATGATTCATTTTAATGTGGCAACTTAACTGCACTAAGGTATGGCCAGATAACTGGTAAAACATTATTTTTGATTGTGTTCCCAGAAGAGATTAGCATATGATTAGGTGAACTGAGAAAAACATATGTCCGTCCCCTACGTGGATGGCAATTATCCAATTCACTGAGGGACTGGACCGAACAAAAGTTGGAGGAAGACCAGATTCACTCTCCATTTAAACTGAGAAATCCAGTTCTCCTGCCTTTGGACACTAGTTGTCCTAATTTTTGGATGGTCAGATTCAGGTTAAGTTATACCACTGGCTTTCTTAGTTCTTCATCTTACAGACAACAACTCATGGGACATCCTGACCTCCATAACCACGTAAGCTAATTCCTCAAATAAATCTTGTGCTGGTCCTATTTCTCTGGAGAACCCTAATGATACTGACCAAAGTATGAAATACTAAAAGCTATGAAATCAGGATCTTTTTAAAAAACTGAAATTTAGCATACATTTAATATTTCTTTCTTAAAAGTGCATAAACAGGAAAAAGAAAGTCATAAGACAGACTTTGATATAAGCTTGCAGGCCATAGGTTTTATTTAATAACTTGATTTACTTAAAAATGAATGTTAAACATTTAAAGACATAAAAATTATTTTTTAGTAGTTAATTATATAGCCTGAGTTTTAAATTTTATCATACTGGAGACCAGGCCAGGTGCTCCCTGGGTGCGTGGGTGCACACACGCCTTTGGCAGGCAGAGCAACCGTGCAGACCAGGCGAGGTGGCCCCTAGCGTACATGAATACACATCGGCAGTGTGCGGAGCAATCCGCAAGACCAGCAATGTGAAAGTGTCTGAAGCAGTAGCAAGGGGCCAGCAGTTAGGATCTGGAGAACACCACCAACAGAAGACCAGGCCCAGAATCCACATCCAGAGGCCAAGATGAGCTCCATACCCAGCAAAAATCCCATAGCAAAGTTGGCTGGAGTACACAGCACATTTCTGGGATCTGACATGGATACTATAACAGAACTGTAAATACCAGAGGAATTTTACTACTTTTATTCTCCCTTGTTTGTCCAATTGGCTATCCTTCTCCTGTCTGGTTGAATTTTATCTTGTTTTGTTTTATATTTTGTGGTCTGTTTTGGTTATGAGGTTGTTTTTTGTTTTTCTCCTTTTTTATGATCTACTTTTCTTTTTTTTTTCTTTCTTCTCTTGCTTCCTTCTTTTTTTCACTGTTTAGGTTTCTTACTTTCTTTTCCATTTTCTTCTACTGATCTTCTTTCTCTCTTTCCCCAACTACCTGTTCAATTTATAATTTCAGTGAGTAAACAGTGTCTCTTCCCAATCTGATCCATTTCAATACACCTTCACTTTCTCTTTTATTCTTTCCTTCCCATGTCCTCCAGGTTCCTAAAACTCAGGTGATCATCCTTTGACCTCCAGCCTTAATTCTAGGATATTATACCTCATTTATCACTTTATCTTGTCCTCTACTCCTCCTACCACCCCACCTGCAACAGGGTAAAATCACTCCACTAAGGGGAAAACCCCTACATACAAGTACATGGTATATGTTTGATTGTGTTATATAACTTTAAAATTTTCTCCTGTGGTTAAAGGTATCAGTTTAATAGTTCCCATAGTTTGTCAGTAGCTAAGCTGTACTTGAAACTATTGTTATTGCTAACTGTACTACACTAGCCAGTATGTCATATTTGTTATAATCATTTTTTCTCCCTTGTATTGTAACACCATGATTGTAGGGTGTGACTGTAATCCTCACCACAGTCCAGTACCAATGACTGTGTGCTGAGCCAAACAGTAACTTTGAATCCTTTACAAATTGGAAATGTAGGTTCTTGGGATAGATATAAATAACCATCTACAACTAGAAGACATCCCTGAAGAATACACATCTCTTAGGGAAGTCTCAATACTAGTGATAAAGCTACCTACAATCAAAAATTGGCAAGCATCAACACAGAAAAGAAAAGAAAAGAAAAGAAAAGAAAAGAAAACAGAGAAAATAGAAAATGACAAGACACAGAAGCAAAATGCAATTCCATAACCCTGGCCCACCTAGGACAAGTCTAGAACACAATGAGATAGAGGGAATTGAAAGCCAAACACTGGAAATTTCTGAAATGATAGCAACATAAGTGAAAAAAAAGTGGAAAAAGCTATAAATAAAATAATCTCTCAGATACAAAATGAAATGATGGTAAAATGAAAGATGTTAGAGTAGACACACATAAAATAATAGAAGACCTTAGGAAAATGATGAAAACTACAAATGCCCAACATAGGAAAGAAATGGAAAACATGAAAAAGATCCAAATAGAAATCCAAAAGACTAAAACCTCCATTGAAAGTATATGAAACAGATTAATTGAAGAAGAGGACAGAACATCAGAACTTGAAGAGAGAAGTACAGGTAGAGATCATGAAAAGAAATATATCTTAAAAAAAAAAAGCAAGACATCATGAAAAATCTATCCAAGCTACAAGATGAAGCAAAGAAGAATAAAATAAGATTGACTGGGGTCAATAAGCAAGCTAGAGACAGTGCAAATGCCATAAAAAAAAAACTTCACAGATATAATGGCAGAAAACTTTCCAAGCATGGGTAAAGAATTTGACACATAAATAAATGAAGCATACAGAACTCCAAACAGCCATGACTAAAAGAAAACTACACCAAGACACATAATAACTAATATTCCAGAAATTCAGCACAAGAATAAATTAGTAAAAGCAATTAGAGAAAAGAAATAAATCACCTATAAAGGAAAAACCCATCAGAATCACAGCAGACTTCTCAGCACAAAGCCTCAAATCAAGGAGAGCTTGGAGTGAAGTATTTCAAGCCCTAAAAGAAAACAAACTCCAACCCAGATTGATGTACCCCATAAAACTATCTTTCAAAATTTATGGAGAAATAAGATACTTCCATGACAAAGAACAACTGATAAAATTCAAGACCACCAAACCAGCTCAGCAGAATGCTCTGACACATATATCAGAGAGAGAAAATGAAGAACACAACCACAAGAACATCAGTAGAAAGAAGAAACTACCAAGCAGCGTAAGAAATTAAACACAGGAGAAAGAAAGGGAACTAGCAACAGGAAAATAATATAGAAAAAATAAGCCAAAACATATCATTTGTAGCCATCACTATAAAAGGAGTTAATTCAACAATTAAAAGAAACAGAATGGTAGAATGGATTAAGAAGCAAGATCAAACAAAATGGTGCATTCAAGAAAGACATTTAACCCAAAAAGAAACTCACAGACTGAAAGCCAAGGAGTGGAAAACAATACTCCATGCAACAGTATTCAAGAAAAAAGCAGGAGTAGCTATACCATTCCCAGACAACAAGAACTGAAGCCAGAACTAATCAAAAGAGACAAAGAAGGACACTATATACTTGTCAATGGATGATTCCAAGAAGATATACAATCATAAATATACATGCACTGAACTCTGAGGGTACTCAAATACATAAAACAAATATTAATGGACATGAAAACTCAAATAAGCACTAACACAATTGTAATAGGGGACCTCAATACCCCACTGTCACAATAAAATAGATCAACCAGACAAAAACTCAACAAATAAATACCAGAATTAAAACAAACCTGCCAACAAATAGACTTAGTAGATGTCTACAGGGTATTCCATCCCGCAGCATTAGAATATACATTCGTCTCAGCTGCACGTGGGACATTCTCCAAAATAGAACATCTATTAGCCCATAAAATTCATGTTCAAGTAAATGCAAGGGAATTGGAATTATCTCATGTATATTATCTGACCATAGTGCAATGAAATTGGAAATCAATGGCAAAAGAAAACCACAAAAACTACATAAACACAGGGAAATTAAACAATAGCCTCCTGAACAAGGAATGCATCACACAGGTAATTAAATAAGAAATTAAAAATTATCTACAGTTAAATGAAAATGGGACCAGAGATGTACCTCAGTGGCATAGCACCTGCCTGGCAAGCACGAGGCCCTGAGTTCAATTCTCCGTACAAAAAAAAAAATAAAATAAAAATAAAAATAAGTGAAAATGCCAATACAACATGTGTGAACTTATGGACATAATGAAAGCAGTCATACAAGTGAAATTTATAGCAGTAAACTCCCACATCAGGAAAACAGAATGAGCTCAAATAAACAACTTACTACTGAACCTCAAAATCCTAGAAAAGGAAGAAGAAACTAAACCGAAAGCTTGTATGAGGGAAAATTACAAAGATCAGCGTAGCAATTAATGCAAATGACACTAAGAAAACAATACAAAGAATCAATGCATCAAAGAGTTGATTCTTTGAAATATTAAAAGAATTGATAAACCTCTAGCCAGCTTTATCAAAAGGAGGAAGGAAAAGATTCAAATTAAATCAATTAGGAATGAAAAGGACAAAATTACAAAGGCTCCCTTGGAAATCAAGAAGATTATCAATACCTACTTCAAGAAACTACACTCTAATAACATGGAAAACACAAGAAATGGACAGGTTCCTTGACAACAAAACTAGATCAAGAAGATATAAATATAATAATCTGAGATCAGTCAATGAAATTGAAAATGTAATTAAAAACCTACCATCAAAGAAAGCCCATGCCAAGATGGATTCATTGTTGAATTCTGCAAGAAATTTAGAGATCTAATGTCACTAATGCTGAAATTTTTTAATGAAATTGAAAAGGAAGCAATACTGCCAAAATTATTCCTGGAAGCAAGCATTATACTGATACCTAAACCAGAGAAAAACCCAATCAAAAAAGAAAACTCAGAACATTGTCCCTAATGAACATAGATGCAAAAGTCCTCAATAAGATACTGGCAAATAGAATGCAGCAAATCATCAAGAAGATTATACACCATGATGAAGGATTCATCCCAGGGATTCAGGGATGGTTCATCATATGCAAATCAGTAAATGTAATATGCCATAATAACAGAACCAAAGACAGAAATCACAGTATCATCTCAATAGATGCAGAAAAAGCTTTTGACAAGTCCAACACCCATTCAGATAAAAACCCTACAGAAAACTAGAATAGATGGTCTTTATCGCAATCTGATGAAAGCCATTGTTACGGTTTATGTCTGGATGTCCCCTCAAAGCCTCATGCAGTCATGGGATGGGCTTCTAGAGGTTATGATTGATTCGTGTTCCAATGTTGGGATAATGGGTGTGAGTGCTACCCACCCTGGGGTGGGTAGTTTGCATACAACATAAGGGAGGGACAAGGCTGTTTGCTGCTGCTCCTTCATTTAGTGCTGTTTTTGCTTTTGCTGTTTTCTGTGGCCATGAACTGTTGCCCTCTGCCATATGCCACTCTGCCTTGAAGCCAGGTGATTATAGACTGAAATTTCCACAAACTGTAAGCTAAATAAACTGTTCCTTCCTTAACTTTGAGCATCAGGTATTTTGTCTCAGCAAGGAGAGAAAAGTAACCAAGATAGCCACCCATGACAAACTAACAGCTAACATCATACTACATGATCAAACACTGAAAGTTTTCACTCTAAAATAAGAAACAAGACAAGGATGTCCTCTGTCACCACTCTTCTTCAGTGTAGTTCTGGAAATATTAGCCAGAGCAATTAGACGAGGCAAAGAAATAAAAGGAGTAAGGATAGGAAAGGAAGAAGTTAAATTATTATTCTTTGCAGATGACAGGATACTCTACATAGAAGATCCTCAAAACTCCATCAAAAGAATTCTAGATTTAATAAACAAATTCGGTTGTGGAGCTGGATACAGAATCAACACTCAGAAATCAACAGCTTTCCTACACAAAAGCAACAGACTCACAGAGAGAAATTAGGGAAACCACACCCTTCACAATAGCATCCCAAAAAATGAAATACTTAAGAAAAACTCTAACAAAGGAAGTAGAAGATCTACCTATAGACAATTACAATACTCTGAAAAAGGAGATCAAAGAGGATATCAGAAAATGGAAAGATATCCTTTGCTCACGGATAGGAAGAACCAACATCGTGAAAATGGCTATACTCCCAAAATTATTATACAGATTTAATGAAATTTCAATCAAAATAGCATTACATACTTCACAGAATTAGAGATAACATTCCTGAAATTCATTTGGAACCAGAAGAGACCTGGAATAACAAAAAGAATTCTGGACAACAAAGGTAAGGCAGGAGGCATCATAATTCCTGACATGAAATTATATTACAAAGCAACTCTGATAAAATCCACAGACTATTGGCAAAGAAACAGACGGGAGGATCAGTGTAACAAAATAGAGGACGCAGATGCAACCTCAAACACACTCAGCCACTTTATCTTTGACAAAGGGGTCAAACATATTCACTGAAAGAAAGATAGCCTCTTTAAATAAATGGTGCTGGAAAAACTGGCTTTCCACATGCTGAAGACTAAAACTAGACCCATGTCTATCACCATGTACTAAACTAAAGACAAACTGGATCAAAGATATAAATATTAAAACAGAAACACTAAATCTACTGGAAGAGCAACTAGGTAGAAATCTTGAAGACAAAACCCAGACCATGAAGGAAACACTACACAGGTTAAGCGAAAGGGATCTCACCTTATTAAAAAGCTCTTGCACAGCAAAAGAAATCACCAACAGAGTAAAAAGACAACCCACAGAGTGGATAGAACTATAGCCACCTGTCCCTTAGAGAAAGGATTTATATCAAAAACATATAAAGCACTGAAAACAATCAGACTCCCCAAATTCAAAGACCCAATCCAAAAATGGGCATCTGAGATGAATACACACTTCTCAGATGAAGAAATACAAATGGTAAATAAATATATGAAAAATGTTAAATATCATTGGTCATTTGAGGGGTGCAAATTAAAACAAAACTAAGGCTCTGTCTCACCCCAGAAAGAATGGCCATCATCAAGAAATCAACCAATAACAAATGCTGGCAGGACTATGGAAGAAAGGAACACTTCTCCTTTGTTAAAAAGAGTGTACACTTGTATAACCACTCTAGAAACCACTCAAAAATCTAGAATTAGAGGTCTCATTCAATTCATCTATTCCCTTTCTGAGTATCTTCCCAGAAGAATTAAAAACATCATACCCCAATGATATATATGCACCCGTGTTTGTAGTAGCACAATTTACAAAGCTAGATCTTGGAAACAACTGAAATGTCCATCAAATGAGTAATGGTTAAAAAAGATACGGTGTTTATATACAAGTACTACTTAGCCATAAAGAAGGATAAACTGGAGACTTTTATACGGAAATGGATGCAACTTGAGACCATACTCATAAGTGAAATAAATCAGACTTGCATAAACGTCTTATTGTCTCCCTAGTGTGAGAGGCTGAAAGAGTAAATAAGATCCAAAAATGTACAATAGATACTATGAAATGAGAAGAAACTGTTCAAGAGGAAAGAGAAACTGGGATGAGGGAAAGGAGAAAAGAAGGAAGGACAAAGCATATATATCTATATCTATCTATCTATATACATATATATACATATATACATATACACGTTAAGATAGTCATACTACTAATTTCTCTTAGTTCATTGAAAGGAATGGTTTGTGCTAATATTGTTTAGTCAATTTTTCTTGCCTATACCTTGTACTCTGAGCAACTACTTTGAAGATAACAATGCATAATGTATTAACCATTGTTACTCTCCTACTATCTTGTTTTGAAATTTTGTTTCATTATTTTTATTGTTTTTTCTTTTTAAAATAAAATAAAAAACAATAAACTTTATTATATTCACTTTAAAAAATAGATCTTAAGCCATATCTCTGTATCTATCTATCTGTCTGTCTGTCATCTATCTATCACATCAAAATAGTACCTGATTCAGGCTTACTAGATCATCTAACAGTTATTAAAGAAACTTTCTTTTCAGTTAGGTAGGTCATAACATATTTATTCCCTCACTCATCATTCATATCACATTTAGTTACGGTATTTTCAAAAAATGATTTGTTAGTCTCACAGACACTCTCTGACCTTAGAACTTAGGAGATCATCTCTCAAATCCAAATCTATGACACTTACTTGTAGGCTTCCAAGTGTTAGGATTAGGTTTTTTTTGTTTTTTTTGGGTTTTTTGGCTCTTGAAATCTACTATTAAAATATGGTTGTTCGGAAAGTCAGCTCTCGGTCTAGGACTTTCAAATGATTTAATGATGAATGTTCAGTAACTTCAGTTAGCTCTCAATCGATTTCACTGTAGAACTTTTTCCCTCTCATGAAAGTACATAACAATAAAATTTACCTTCTTAACAGCTTAATCCATGCAGCATGCAACATTCATGGATGCTAATGTCCCTTTGAAGGGTACTTAATACTTACAAATCATTTTACTTCTATTTAATGACCAAAACACCAGTGTTCAAAATAAAACTCATGCCTGGCTATAATAATATGGCCACTATACACTTGCCAGTGATAGATATTACTTTCCATTATTTATTATCACTTCAGAAAATGACTTCTAAAGAAACCCTAGAAAGTCACTTGCTTACACAGTGATGAATTATCATCAAAGGGTAAAGAGGCTAGCTTCGCCTAAAACAGTATATGCAAGGCCTTTTTACCTCGATGCCTCAACCCTACTAGGCAAGATCAGAAAGATGCAGGAACACCTGAAGATTCCTCTGCTCAGAAGTGACTCTGTACCCCATGTTCTTCCTGTATAGACTGCTGTCTACTCAAGTAGCCTGACAGTATGCACACCCCAAGGAAAAACACACACACCATAGGTTTAACTTGAGATTCTTCTGTGCCTCATTATATCTGTTTTCTAAGAAGAGCAAGGGAAAAGAAAAAGAGATTTTTGGTGTCAGTCCATTATCACTGATCGCCATCACCAGAGAACTAATCTGTAAAATGAACTCAACCTCCCATAACGACACTAAATGCTAATAGACACTGGGCTGATCGCTTCATCGTCATTCTCAGAGGATCAGTGTTGAAAATGTTCTATCATCAGTTCTCTTCAATTAGATCAGGTCATATTCCTGCCCGGACACTCAGCACCCAGACTAATAGCTTCAATTTTCCAGGGTCTGTTTCTCAATCAGGAGCCAATTTCCTGGGACCAAATAGCTAATGTTCCTCGATGTTCTTTCAGATTATTTTCTGAAAAGAATTAAAGGAATATTCCATTTCAGTAAATTGACTAGGGAATGTATTGCTCTTACGGAAGGGGAATTTTACTAATTTTGCCCCTTTCTAAGTACACTGAAAATTTTAAGCAAACCCTTATTCTAACAAAAACAAAAGAGGTGAGACAAACCTAAATCAAATCAGAGAACAGCAAATAAACACTCCCAGATTATATTCTTAGCCAAGCTACAATTGATTCATTTAAAATACTTGATACCTTTAGGAACAAATTTTGTTTATTCTACAAATTCATAATTAGCATTTTGAATTCATTGTTACACTATTTACTGTTTTTAAAAATATAGAATAATTTTCTTAAAATAATAAGTAAATGTCCCATTGAATGAAATACACAGATTTCATAGTAGATAAGTTTGGACAAATGTATGCCCACAGGAAGTCAAGATTCAAAGGTACAGAATGTTTTCTGACCCTAGAAACCATCTAACATTCATTTCCAGGCAAGCCTCACCACTCCCATGGCCACAGCTGTTCTGATTTCTATCCCCAAGGTTCAACTTGCTCTTGAAAATAAGATATGTTCTTATGTTCTTTTATGTTGGGCTTCTGTCAGCTATTTAATGCATTCACCTAAGTTTCCACGTATATCAGTAGTTATTCTCATAACTGGTGCATAGTATTTCATTACACAAATGAAGACCCAATGATTTCACCTTTATGGATTGGTAAGATAATTTCATTTTGTAGCTTTTAAGAGTATAGTGACTGAACACCTGTGTAGGAGATCTTCTGTGGATATATGCTTTCCTTTTACTTTGGTAAATATTGGAGAGTAGAATTGCTGGATCTTAATTTTAAAAGGAATTGAGGAAATATTTTCCAAAATAGTTGTATTATTTTAAATTCCCCCCACTCTCTATAATAATTTGTTGCTCCATATCCTCACTCACCATAGACTCTAACTTTAGCTCTTCACATGGACCTAAGAAAGTATTGCATTCCTGTTTGATTTTACATTATTTTATATTCCATGATAATTATGCTGAGTATTTTTAGTGGGGTTACTTATTTAAATATATTACATATGTATTTTTATGTATTTGAGAATCAGTATCTGTTCAAATCTTGCCTTTTATGCAAATTGGGCTGTGTGATTATCTATTATTGAAATACTGAAGTGTAGGAGTTGTAATTATTCTGAATGAGTGTCTTTTATCAGATATATGCATTTTAGGTAATTCTTCCAGTATGTGGCTTGGTTTTCACTTGTTTTTTTGTCTTGAGACAGGGTCTGGTTATGGAGTTTATGCTGGAATGAACTTACTAAGTAGCCCAGCCTGGCCACAAACTCGAGGTAATCCTCTTCAGCCTCCCAAGTGTTGGGATTACAGGAATGTATCACCATGCTGGGCTAGCTTTTCACTCTTTTTAACTAGACTTCTGATGAGCTGGAGCTGTAATTTTACTTAAGTCAAATTTATCAATTTTTCTTTCATACATAGTAGTTTTGTGTATTTTTCAAAAAAAATCTGTATCCTAAGTTCTTTAAAATACAGTTCTAATTTTTTCTAGAGTCTTTATACTTAGCTTTTGTATTTATGTCAGTGATCCACTGATATACAATAATTCATAATTACTTTGAGTCTTTTTCTCTCTATTCTTTAGATTGTTGTTTTTCTGTTTGTTTGTTTTGGGGTACTGGGAGTTGAACACAGGACCTTGTGTTTGCCAGGGAGGTGCTTGTACAACTGAGCGACATCTCTGGCCTTATTCTTTAGATTGGATAATTTCTACTGATACATTTTTTTCATCTGATTCCAATTTTTATTTTTATATCTGATTCCAGTTTCCCTTTTTATCTTTTTAAATATTTTAATATCTTTTGATTAATTATGTATTTTTACTTCTACATTTTGCAGTTCATAATGATTGCATTTATCACAGGAAATTTGAACACATACATAACACATCTGAATTCTTTTTTCTCATCACCCCTCTCCCCTTGATGTGATTTTAAGTTCACTGGCCTCTTACTGTGCAGAGTATAACTGGCTATGGATCTCACCCAGTATATTTTTCATTTCCACAAGGGCACTTCTTAATTCTAGAATTTTCATTTTATTTTTCTATAGTTTCCATTTTCAGCCAGTATTCTCTTCTGTCTATGCAAAATATCCACCTTTTCCTGTTAGTCTCCAAACATTATAATTGCTGGGCTAACGTCTTGGCCATGTTGACATCTGTTTCCAGTGACTTCTTTCTTCATTGGATAGCTTCTTCACATGTATTGTAATTGTGAATGATTTATTACAAGATGTGGAATTATCTTTCTCCCCTTACATGTACTGGGTAATGTTTTGGTAGACAATTAAATTTTTGGTAGATCACCTTAGTCCGTTTAGGTTTATTTTCATAATCCATTTATTTATTTATTTTGGCTTTTTTCTGGTACCGGGAACCGAACTCACGACCTTGTGCTTGCCAGGCAGGTGCTGTGCTGCTGAGCTAAATCCCCAGCCCCTATTTTCATAATCTGATAAGTGTAGGCCTATGTTTTTTTTTCCCCTTAGTTTTAACCACATGCCTTCATTTCAGGCTGTGATTCTCCTACGTTATTCCTTTTCTCCGGTCTTAACTGAATATCTAAGCTGTTTAGCAAGATCACACCACTCTAGGCCAGGACTCTACCATCTCTTAGCAGCCCGCTCTTGACCTGCAGCATCGGCTCTCTCCTAGGTTCAATGGAGTTCCACTCTTCACATAGTCGGCCCAGACAATGATCGGCCAGTAACAAAAAAGGAGCCCTCAAGAGTCCTGCTTTTGGAACTACTCTGCATAACTTCTCCAATAACTTCATCCTCAGATGTCATCTATTTCAGAAGCTCTGAAGGGCAAACTCTTATGGATGCATGAGACAACTGCTCTCTGGCACGGCTTCCCTCCCTGCACAGGCATCGAGAAACCTTGCGCATCTTCCCCTCTCAAGCATCGTACCTGAGCTGCCCATCTTTATATTTGCCTTGTGCCCAGCTTTCCATTCGTGCACTGTGGTGTGGTAATCCAAGCCAGTGACTCTACCATGGCCAAGGCAGAAACTAATGTTCAATGTTAACATTAAACTGGTATAAAAAGAAAAATACGAAGCCTGACTACATATGCTTATTTCATTGGATAACCTTAGGTAGAATACTGCTCAAGTGAGAGACTAATCAAGGTGGCCAATATGAAAATCGGCTCAAGAATATGTAAGAGAACATCTTTTAAACCACATAGAAAAAGTCAGGATTCATTGCATTAGCAATAACTGCTAAGCAATAGAAAAAGATGTTTGTAACATATCTGTATTATCCTAATAAACAAGTGTCTCCTACAGAAGTGACTCACTGCTTATGTCCCAGAGCTTAAAATCTTGATGCTTCATGCAAAGTGCCATTTTTTCTTATATAATATGAAAGAGGGAGAGCCATTAGAAAACTTATGTCATCTGCATTAACTTTATGGATATAGGTTTGAATTAACAACATTTCTGGCCAACATTCAAAATGACTTCATGTTTTCTGAAGCCCAATTTAGTTAGAACTTGAGGTTAAGCAAGGAAATCAGGTATAAGAGCTGAAATAAAAATAGATTTCCTCCCCAAACGCTTTCAGGTACTATTTAATTGTTCTGAATGTTTTTTTCTTTTCATACTCCTCACCCTTTCCTCCATGAAAATTTTCTTTCCCAGGGTTTTTATTAGCATCAGTTCACCAAAGATGCCCAAATCAACGTTTCAAGGTCAAAATTCCCCAAGAGTATACATATCCATCTATGTATGCTTTTGAATTCTACACACCTAAAACAGAATTCCCTTCTTCCCACAGAAATATGTGCTATCTTGATTTCCATCCTTGCTGCACTGTGACTCTCATCACCTGCAGGTGGGCTCAGATCTACTTTCTCATTCACACTTTCACTATCCAATCCACTGAAAACGAGTTGCTTTCTCTTTTAATATATCTGAGGTCAAATCCCATTTGAATCTCTGCTCTAGTGCAAATGTGTTCCATTACTCAATCTATCTCTACAGTCTTCAAAGAGATCTCTTCCCTCCTACCTACATATACATACCTTCAGTGTGCTTTTCATAAAATAATAACACCATGACATCTTTCTCGGGTGTAAAGTCTACCAAATATTCCCAAACATCTTCAGAATAAAAGTCTGACTTGCTTTTGCTATTTCCACTTCCCATTTCTCCATAACAACTGGCATTCTAGCTATACTAAACTGGTTGAAGCTGCTTGACTCTATCAAAGAGTTTCAGAACCTCAGCACGTTGTACAAACTGGGCCACGTGCCTGAGATTAAATGACTTCTTAGGCCTGGGACTCAGACCACACGTCTCTGAACTCCTCAGTTAGACTACTCTAGTTCTTTCTGCTAAATTTTTGTCCTGACTTTTTTTCTTTCGAACTACACCACATTTGAAATTATCTGTTTGTTCTCTACTAGACTGTAAATCCCTTGTGGGGAGATAGGTAATAAGCATCTAACGTGATGCTTCACTTAAGTAGAGCTTGGTGATAGGTCAGTTAATGAACATACCGTCCATTAAAGCACACAGCAAACACAGTAACTGTTACAAGTGGCAGCTCTGAAGCATGGGCTATTGCCCAGTGCCTTGGAATGCGGCTGTGGAAATCAATATCAGCAAAACAAGCAGCTCTTACAACTAAAGAAAAAGCATCTGGTTATTTCCATGACTAGCCACTGTCTGTGGCTGGTAATGCTTTATTATTTGTCCAGTAATAAAGTGTAGCTGGACTAGTTTCCCTTACCCTGAAATACTCATTCCGAAAAACTAAAACAATTCAGAAACAAGGAGTGCTAGGACTTACTTTACCTCCCATTTTGTGGTAGTCTTTTGGCAAGTAATTTTAATTTTTCAGTAATTATTTATAGCTATTTAATCTGGAAACCTAAGAGCGTGGATATGTCCAACTACGTATCTTGGGTCAACGTAGACTTTACAAGTCGCCTTTCACTTTACTTCTTAGACTTTTCTCTCAGTCTTGTATTATTCATTTTGTGAAGCAGAAGGCCATGGAATGTCCTGTTGCTGTGAAGTGCCTTGATGCCCTCTTGGCGGCAGATCTAGAGCTAAGAGCTATAGAGAACTTCTTGGGGAGCGGCCTATATGCTTAGGGCTTTGTACCAAGCCCAACTAGGTGCTTAATAAGTATTTGAGAGGCTGCTTAGAACAGCAATACTATAGTTCCTACCTAGTGAGCATTTCCTGTGTGAAACAGTGTGCTGAATGTTCCAGGGGCATCATCTCACTCCCCCTCAGAGAAACCCTGAAGGTGGGTGCTACTAAGTCCCTATACAGATTAGGCCACGTATGGGAGAGGTGAGACCAGGCACAAATGGACTCCAGGACCAGGCACAAACAGACTCCTGCCTCTGGCAGATGCTCCCTGCTTCTCTCAGAACCTGCTTCCTGTTCAGAAACTAAGATGAGACTGTTTCCAGCACCCTTTCCAGATTTAACTTCCTATGATTAGACACAACAACATCCAAACAAATTTATGAGGAAAACAAAGAATAGCAAAGTTTATAATAAAACATCTACTGAAGAGCACATTTAGCATAGTGAGAATTCTCAGAGGAAAAGAGGGGATCAAATCACAGTGGTGGTGAGAAACTAGACGGACACACACAATATGTCTTGGCAGTGGCAATTTTTAAACTAAAGTGATACAGCGATTGCTGTAAGGCCCTTCCACTTATTTTTCATCTGACTGGAGTGAAAATCAATAGTAACATTTAATATTAATTACTATTCTTTTCTATGATTTAATTTAGGAAATATAATAAAAACTGCAATACTTTTTTCTTTCTTTTTTTAACACTAGCAAAATTTTATTAAAGGCACAAAAAGGAACTAGCTCAATAGAAAAAATTTTGGCAAGTAAAAGTGGGAGAAGAAGCAGAGTACATCCTAAGGTGTGAGGGTGGGCCCTCATGCAAGACAGAACACAGCGGCCTGCAACACGATTGCTAATGTACAATTTTTGAAAAATCTCTAGATAGCTAAACAGTCACGAATGAACTTTATGGCTATTTACAAAGGAACCAGCAGTGCAGCTTGGGAGGAGTGAGTCGGGAGGGAGCCCCAGCTCTTCGTTGCAGAACTTAGCCTCCTTTTAGCAGCTTCATTTTCACTGTTTACCTAACAGGCTCATCAAATGTAGCTGTCTATATCTACCTCATTAAAATTCTAATTCATTTTCCTACCAGGATCCTAATGGTTATGTAAAAATTGGGAAGGTTCTGCTGGTGATACCTCGGGTATTTGTCCTCACAAGCCCCTTGGACCTCATAAGCGAGCGCCAGAAAGACGCACTTTGATCACACAACTCTCCACATGGAAGGTGTCTCCAGTGGCTTAAACGCTTCTGGCTTTGTCCAGAAGGTCTCTGTACACGTGTGCTGGAAGAGACGCCAGTGTTTTGGTCTTGACAACCCTGTTTCCTAGCCCCAAAATTCTGAGAATGATCAACGTTCTACTTCCTCCTCTAAAAGGTCAGAAAAAGAATTGATTCATTAATCTTTATTTAAACCAACCTCTCCCAACATGCGTGGGCATACGGCACCACACTCTCACCACCCCTTTGCCTCTCTCACTAAGAAATATCTATTAACCCTCTGTGGAACACAAGGGAAAAGTTCATCGATGATTGTGGCATACCTGCAATTCAGCTGCTTAGCACACACTAAAGGATAGAATTCATGGAAAGTGTTTATTTGCTTATCTCCCGTCTCATTTTATTTTTCTCTTGTCCTGATCTCCTTCCTTTACTCTGCCTCTGACATGCTCACACTTGAATTCTAAATGGTTGGTTCAAGACTAAAAGAGCCACAAATGCAAATCCAGGCTAATCTACTGTATTGAACAAATAATCCAAAGCTTTTAAATTCCTGATGGCAAAAAATATACAAAATTAGAGGCACCTAATTCAATACATATTACCCTTTTTCTAACAAGCTGTCTCCTTTATCTTCAGGTCCCAGTTTGCTTTAGGGTGTCTTTTATTCCTTATCTGTGGCTTTTACTTTCCCACAGACTCTAAAAAAATATATTTGGAGTCTGATATGATCAGTGCACATCCTCTGAAATTAAAGCTTCTTTTGATATTGAGTTGAGTGCATTTAGAGTAGAAATCAAAGGAGTTACTCTGGTTACAAAGATTTAAGTCAATAGAGATGAATTTAATCCACGGGTGTTGGGTTTCATAACCAAATAGAGAAGTTGTTTCTGTTCTAAAAACTTTCAAATCAAAATTTCAAAGTATCTTCAAAATCATATTATTTATTTATTCAGCCAATATTCAGTAAACACATTTTATGTGCCAGATACAATACTGGGTGATGGGGATGCTAGTACAAATAGTTTAGATGCTGCCTTTGCTTCTAAGACTTTCTGGTCCAGAAGAGATCACATGTCTTAATTTTTCTTTTGAGGATGTAGTGAGCTGATTCCCAATGCCAGGAGGAGGATGACTGCACCTTCTGCCCTAGACTGTGCATGGGGAGAGCAGGTGAGGATGTGATCAGAGACAGTGATCCGGAAGTTCACACCTAAGAATAAGTTGAAGGTGGCAAGACTGACAGCAGACAGGCCAATCAGGAGGCGTTAGTCCAGGCCACTGACCCTGATGATCAGGAAGCAGACAGCTGAGTGGATGCAGTGGGGTTTAACTCTCCACCTTGGGATTATTATTTAAAATTTCTGAAAGATTAATGATTTGCTTCCTACTAAAATTTATACAATACTGGAATATGCTCAGAAATCTTAATGATTACTATACACACACACACACACACACACACAAAATTTGACCCTGTCAGAGGCTTAAAACAGAGGAATTAAGCTATCAAGTATTACATTTAATCTAAATTTTTAGAAATTTAAAACAAAAGGAAAACTGATTGCTTAAATAAATAATTCTTACCCAATAATTTAAAAAGATCCATTGAGAATGTACTCCAAGGAACATAGGCTAGTTTTAGTTATAGTTTGCAATTGAAAATAATATAACCCTATTTCTTCAGTAATATTTGATCACTTGGCCTAATTCAAAATTAATTTCCTCCTCTGTTAATCCAAACCTACAAGGTTTTATATGGTTATACTCTACATAATTAAACTAGACTAAAAGCTGTAATTAAGTACTAGAGTATCATTTTATAAACATGCATGTGGATTATACAACAGTCTTTGGAGATGGAAAGACCTGGTCTGTGGGGTTTTCCATCCAGCTTTATTCCTTCTTAGATGCTAAGAAAACAAACATAAAACAGCAATAACATACACACTAGGTTGCCTACAACATAGCCTGGTTGGTAAAGAAGTGAATTTATATACAGGGAATTAAAGCTAAAGAATATACATATCCAAGTAACGACTTGATTCTGAAACCTGCATAACCCAAAGTCAAGATCAAAAAGCATAATCAATTTTTCTATAAGCATAAAGAATTTCTCCATTTTTCTAATGGTGACAGGTGGTAACAGCTGTGTGACTATATTTTGAAAGTGAGTCTCTTAAGTTGATGAGATTGCTAATCACTTAATCAGCTATGGCAGTTGTCTTTCTTTTCCTATAATCAGTTTATAGGATATCAGAGAAAAAAATGAGAAATTAGCCAAGTTAATACATGTGACAAAGAGCTGAGTTACAGATGGTTTGTAAAACTTCTGCATTCTGGAGAGAGATATTAATAAAGATAGAAATATAGTACAGTTGTAAGAAAGGAGAGAAAAAGATGGTAAAGGATTTCATTTTATATTATAGATATCTTTTGAGTTTTTGTCCCTCCTCCAAAGTACATTAAAGATTTTTTAAATGCTCTTTAATTGTTCTGATTGTCAAATTCATGATTCTTTGAATGTAACACCATCCTTAAGCAAAAACTCAACAAAACTTGGTTTTCTATGTTTATAGAAACACTGAAGGTATTGATATCATACCACCCTACAACAGGGATGTATAGAGTACTAGCAGTACTGTTCTGGGCACACAAGAGTTTCAGTGCTTTTTTCAAGTAACTCTCATATCCTAGAGCTTTCCTCTGTCTGACTTATTCTCCCTCGTGTGCCACATTTTCATTGGGCCGGTGCCTGCTCAGATATTTCTAGGCTTAAACATCTGTTCCGTAGAAAAATCCTTCCTGAATTCACAGTTGCAATATTGTCAGAGAATCTTCTGCAATTAGGGAAATGCTATAGCCCTATGTGGTTCAATACACCACTCATAAGCCACATGTGATCACTCGACATTTTCAATATGGTAGTATTACTGAGGATGTGAATGTTAAAATTTTTATTTAATTTTACTTAAATTTCAATAGCTTCATGTGGTTACAACTGCTCTTTTATTTCATTAGTATTTTGCATGGCTTTGTAGTAATGAACACATTGCAGTTACATCACGTTTATAATACTCAGTTTACATCCATCTTTTCCATGCAGTTGTCCAATCCTCAGTACATTTTTGGGGAGGTGGTACAGGGGACTAAGACTAGTGCCCTCTCACTGCAATACACCCTTAGTCTTTGTGTTTTTTCATTTTCATTTTCATTTTTAATTTTGAAACAAGGTCTCACTCAGTTGCTAATTTGTCCAAGCTTGGCTCAAACTTGAAATCCTCCTGCCTCAGGCTCCCAAAGTGCTGAGATTATAGGTGTACACGATCATGCCTGATTCAATACCTTAAAGGTGGTAAACAGATTTGTTTCATCCCTCTATGACTATATGGCTGACATCTACTATCTGCTGAGGAGCTGTTCACTGACATACTTTTAAGAGAACTTTTCATTATTTTAATCACAGGTCTTTTAATCAAAATAGATGTTAATCTGTTGGTTACATGAGTGCCAAAAGTTGATGTAAGAAACAGAAATACAAACTGTTTACAAGGTGTGAACTTTCTGGGAAAGTCTATAAAATACCACCAAAACTTTTTTCACAAAATTGTGAAAAACTGTGTTTTCCACAGATTTTCCTAAGTACTCACATACGTACAACATAGCTTGCTTCAGAAAAAGAATCTTTTATTTTGCTTTAAAATCTGTACTGGCTGTAAAAATGATATTTTTCTGTAAATGCAAAACAAATTCACAATTTAGCTCAGGGTCGTACAAGAAAGGTACTAGAAGAAAGACAAAGAATCTGTCTTTCACTGGTTGAAATGATACATTTTACCTTTAGATCATGGTAGCTAATTTTTAAAATCTCTTAAAATATATTAACTTTTCCAGAGGCAAATTTTCATAAAGTTATGTTTTGTCACCTGTGGCAATGAAAAATGTATATTACCATAGGAGGTTATGCAACATAGATTTTTTTTATCCTTACATATACCCATGCAAATTTTGTTTCTTTATTTTAAAGAGAAAAGAAAAAAACAAAATAGCAAAAACAAATCAGCATAAAAAACAATAAAAATGACACAGAATTTCAAAACAAAGTGATAGGATATTAACAATGGTTGTTATATTATATAATGTTACCTTCAAAGTGATTGCTCAGGTAACCATATACAGGCATGTAAAATTGATCAAACAATTACACATTAACTGTTCCTTTCAATAAACCAATAGAAATTAGTAGTGCAATTATCTTAGCTATCTTGTGTAAATATATACATATTTTTCTCTTCTTTCTTTTTCCTCTCCCCTCCTTCACAAAAAATAAATAAAAATAAATCAAAAATAAAATAAGATTTTAAAAAATCTTTGAAAAAAAATCTTTTTAAAAATTAAAAATAAAAATTCATCTGGAACCAGAAGAGATCTAGAATAGCAAAAGCAATCCTGGGCAATAAAGGCAAAATAAGAGGTAACACAATCCCTGACTTAAAATTATACTACTAAGCTACTGTGATAAAATCAGCATGGTATTGGCAAAAAAAAAAACAGACCTGAAGATCAGTAGAACAGACTAGAGGGTGCAGACACAACTAAAAACACACTCAGCCTTATTATGTTTGACAAAGTGGCCAAACATGATTACAGGAAGAAAGATAGCCTCTTTAATAAACGGTGCTGGAAAAACAGGCTTTCCACAAGCCTAAACCTAGAACCATACCTATCACCATGCACAAAATAAAGTAATAATGGCTTAAAGATCTAAATATTAAAACAGAAACGCTAGATCTATTGGAAGAGAAAGTAAGTGGAAGTCTTGAAGACACAGGAGGGGTAGGCACAGAGTTCACGAACAAAAACCAAAGTGCACAGGAAATACTTCAAAAAGTCAACAACTGGGATCTCATCTTATTGAAAAGTTTTTGCACATCAACATAAATAGTTTTAATACCCCAACTGAAAATGGTAGCAAAGAGAAGTAGACAGCATATATAAAGAGAATTCCAGAGAAGCATGCCAGCACAATCCAGTGGAAATAGTGTTGGTTTGTTCTTCGTTTGGATCTCTTGTGTAGCCATCCATTTATGTATCTCTCCATACATAACATCTGTCCTTGATAATGGTAGCATATCTCACCCTAGAATTCACAGTCTGTCAGGTGACTAACAGATAAGCCCCTATACGGAGTGGCACTCCAGGGAGGTCTACCCTTCATCTGGGGACATCCACTCTGAGAGAACAGCTCAAAGGTATGCAATAGGCTTTCACTTAAAATTCTTGATAAAAGATCCTTGTGAGACATTTCTCCTAAATCCTGAAATTCAGCTGATTAAGACTATATACAAGAGAACATGGGATGCGAGGGCAAAGGGAAATCAAATAATGTGTGTGTGTGTTGCAAAAACTCATGGACTAATGGTTAAGACAGTCCATAGTTTAAATATATTTGAAGACTGTCCATTCCATCAGCATCTGAAACAAAGCAATGTGCAGAACTATTATCATAAAAACCCATAGTTTCAGTACCAAAGATCCAATTAACTGGAGTGACAGAAACATGCAAAATTGTAACTTTTGCTGTTTTTTTCTTCATGTATATGCATATCCTATCACAAGGCATTCCACTTTGTAGGTGAGGCCTATAATCCAAGACCATCAGGGTACCTGTGGCATTTTTCATTTCCCTCCTTGTGATACATCTAGAGACATTTAAATTTATTATTTGGAGGTTGAAATACCAAGGAATTTCTGCCAAGATCTATTATCATTCAGTAATATTTTAAACAAGGGAAGTACCTGTCAAAAGTGTAGAACAACCTACACAGATTTAACATGTCAAACTAATAGGATGAAATTATTTTACTATTAAGGTAATTTCAAGATGGATGTGACATTTTGCTTTTTTGTCTCCCAAAAAGATGAAAAATGCCTTTGAATATTGTTCGCAATGCCTGACCTTCAGCAGCACTGGCCCTGCCGGTGATGCAGAGTTCAAGGGGATTACTGCACGAGTCTGAACCTTGAGGCCCAGGCTTGGAAGTTTGTTTCATTAGCACAAAATAACTGGAAGAAAGATTCAACATGGATTCAAAAGCATCCAGCACTAACAGGAAGGAGAATACAACCTATCACAAGCACTATAAATCAGTAAAAGGTACACCTCTGCAGTCCTCGGAGAACTGCTCATACACCCTGTCTGAAATTGGTCTTTTGGAGTCTGAATTTTATCTTTGGTTGAGCAATGATAAAAAATCCGTTTAATCCCACAGCGGTGAAAATGAGAGCACATTACTGCTGTGGGGAGAACTGCAAAAGGTTAATTGGGTTTTAGATACTTATCCCTAATTGTTCAAGATTTTATCCTAATATCAATTTCTGCATTAATGCACAGGCACCCCAAGGCCATGAGAAACAGATTTCATTCTAAATCTCAATATATCCTTCTGTCCAAAACAGGAGGTATTTTTCCCAATTTATTTTCACAATCAGAATCCAACTTCAAAGATGAAACAAGTCAAATTAACTAAACATTCCCAAAATATTGCTTAAGTCAGTGAACGGTGGAAACAGCAATCCAGTTAATACTTATACTAGGGATACTCAAAGTTGACAATTTGGGGAATTATGAAATATAAAAGCACATTATATAATATTTTTAGGGAGCTGGACTGTATTAACACTTCTTCCCCGACCCCCCGCCCCGTACCGGGAATCAAACTCACAACCTCGCACTTGCCAGGTGGGCGCTGTGCCGCTGAGCTAAATGCCCCACCCCCGTATTAACGCTTAATTTACAGACATCTTTCTTTCCATAGCTGAAACAGTGAGTACTACTGGTTCAACAAGAGTGAGCTTAGTAAGGAGACATCTCTTGTAAATGTGAAGGGCTCCAGTCAGTATCTACATCCACATATCCCTTTTCGCATTTTCATTCACTAAGAAGAAATAAACTCTACTGAGCTAGACTCTCCATTATCTACTGTAATTTGAAACTATTTCAGTTATATTACTAAAATAAATTGGCACTGAAAACAGAGTGATAGGAACGTTTATTGAGGGCAAAGTAGATGGGGACTAGGGGTCTCTTCTGTTTTGACTCACTGGTGAATTCCTACAACTTCAGTAGATGAGGACAAAGTAAGATATTTTATTTCAGGTTTGACCACCGCCATAGATCTCTTCTTATAATGGCCTTGATCATTCTGCTGGATCTGGGTGTAACTTATTTTAAAAAAACAGATCACTGGGAATTTTAAGTAGGTATTTCTATCCCTAATCCTGAGCTCAGTGACTCTTAAATTGGGGACATTTTGTCCCCACCTTTCACACCAGGAACAATTTGGCAATGTCCACTGGCGTTTCTGGCTTTATACTCTGGGTGCAAAGGTGTTCCTGGAATCTAGGAGTAGAGATCAGGGACGCTGCTGAACATACTGCACTGTACAGGAAAGTGTTCCACAATAAAGAATTACTCAGTCCCAAACGCTGGCTTTGCCAAGGAAGAAAAAAGCCCTCTCTAAAGTAACACATGATCGTTAACATTTACTTAATTATCCAGGGACTTATATTTTGCATAGACAGAAACTGCCTAAAAAAAAATAGGCACTTTAAAAAAATATCATTTTGTTCTTTCACCGATTTTAAGCATAACAGTCAATGCAACCATTTAGAAAACGAAGAGGGACAGCTATTAATAAAAATAGTATTTTTCATTACAGGTTCTTTTGTATTTTTTCTGTCTTATGTATCTCTCTGTAATTAACAGGCTACTTTTTAAAACTACTATCAGCATTTAAGTATTTTTAGATTAAGTTCTCTTTGTCAAAATATTTTAAAACACTACACACACTAATTACCAAAAAAAACAGAATATGATCACCTTTACAGTATTGAGTCATTTCTGGAAATCTTTTATATCAAAGATAGTTTAAAATATCTGAAATATATTTTTAAAATTTAATTATATAGGCATTATTACTTGCCTACAGAATTATGCTATTATTTGTACTACTGATATAATATCTTAAGGAAAAGTTCACTATGGAGATCATGGCATAAAGCAGAAGTAGGCAGTGACAAGATCATTGACTTCTCCCTGAGATAACTTGTTTTCAAGAGAATTCAATAACAAGTTCAGGGCTTGGAATCTTTAGTCCATAGAAAGCATGACCATCATTTTCCTTTCCCTCATACGGACTAGGGGAAAGGAAAAGCAAGCACAAAGTAGTTAATTCTGGAGATTTTGTTAGTTATTCTTGTTTTGTTGCTTTATTACAGTATACATATACTGATCAGCTACGGACATATAGGTGTAAACATAGGATAGGAGTCACTATTCCTCAGCTTTTCTAATAGTAATCGCATGTTAAAACCCTGACAAAATGCTTTGCTCACCTGTTTCAACTTTCTTACCCTAAGTCTTTCTTAGAATTAATAATATAAGAAAAATTCAAGTACCATTGTTTCAATTGTGTAATAAAGTTCTTATACTTTGAAGGCAGGATCAGTAATCTTAGTAAAATTTGATTGCAGTAATACAAAACAACATATTTTTCTAAATGTGCAGGATGGAGGTACGGTCTTATTCTAACATTCTGCTCTGGCCTGCTCAGTGATTTTTATATGATTTTAGTCTTAGCTAAATAAAGTTAAGTGATATAAAATCATTCTTATCCAGTGAGCAGTAAATTTTGACCTACATGATACAGACTTCTTTCCTTACAAATGTGAACTTGATGTTGGAGAAGTAGCTGGGAACTTCCTACTTGGGAGAGAAACACAAGGCCAAAATTTCACGTGATGTTGTGAGGAAAATGGACAAAACATACAAGAAGGAAGCAGGTATTCACTCACATGAAAACTGCCAAGACTACCTCCACCCTGAATTACTACACAGCATAATTGCAAAATAGAAATTAAAAACTACCACTGTGCACTATGGTAGTCCCTCAACAGATATAAATCTGTATAAAACATGGGAAGAATTTGTCATTCATTACACAAGTACATAACAAGCTTTAAGAGACACATCATCTATTGGAGGGATGAACAAAGCTAGGAGGGTTCTGTGTATTAGCAAAGAGAAAATGCCAGATATTTAAATGAAAACCTATTATGAAAAGTTTAATTTTTATATCCAATGCCTCCCTCTTCTTCTACTCTATACAGTTTTTAAATATGTTCACCTTGTTCTAACTGCACAGCAACGGACATGGCCTTCTAAGCAAAAATCTATTATTATAGCCAAGAAAAGAGAACCGATAACTTGCTAACATCACAGATTCTGGTATAATTAAAAAGAAAAAGGAAATGCATGCAAAATAACATGTGTTTTGTACCCATCACCTTGCCTATCCCTGGGGCCCAATATTGCGTTCTACCTGATCCAACAACTTAAGGTGTAATGGAAATAAGAAATATCCACTCCAAGAGAATAAAGGCACAAACCAGCAGTAAGTTTTGCAACCATCAGCCAACCACCATGATGGAAAGGCATCCTCTATGGGTTAAGTTCTCATATTCTTATTAGCATTTAAAAATGTCTTAAATCACCCATAAAATGCAGTACATAGCTCTTAAGTATAATAAACCTATACAGCTAAGTACAATAAACAAAAAGCAGCCCATGTGAAAACTTGTTTTTTTAGTATTTATAGTATTATGAAAACTTAAAGATGCAGAAAAACAGAATTAAGTGAAAGAGAATATCAACTATGAAGTCATATAAGTTTCTGTGTTTATTTTTTTTTGAAACAGAGTCTCACTATGCAATTCAGGCTGAACTTGAACTTGTTTTGTAGTTCAGGCTGGTCTCAAACTTGTGGCAATCCTGCCTCAGCCTCTTTCTTAGTTGTTAGGGTTACAGGTGGACACCACCATGCCTGGCTTACATTTTTGTATTTCACACATAATTTACCCTTCTAGCGTGCATAGAATTCTCTTAACTTAAAAATTCATATGATCTTATTTTATAGTATTCATATAAGAGGTCAATCTAGCATTTCTTCAGTGCCCTTGGAAGTCAAGGTCAAAAGTTGGAAAAATCTTTCCAAGGTGAAATAATCTAAATAATAACTAACACTTTAGTAGTAATTATGTAAGTGGTGCTGCTCTGAATGCTATACACACAATCACTCATCCACATGTTACACAAGGGTACACAAAGGCACAGAACAAGTAAATGACTTGGTCACAGCCACAGAATGAATGTGGCACAGCCAAGACTCAAGCCCTAGTGATGGGGCTTCTAAGACAGAGTCTGCTAGTGCTTCGGCCCCTGGAAGTTTCCTCCCCTCCCCACCTTCATGGCACGTTCCACTAACAGAGTTCAGTGAGGCTCTGAAACAATCAGCCCATGACCCTCATGTGTGAGGTGCACGTTTTCGAGGAAAGTCCTTTCTGGAAGCACATTTGTGGGATGTGGAACTTAGAACACATGAAACAATTCAGTAGCTAATGGCAAGGCAGTGTCTACCAAAGGGCAACCTCACCTCACAGAGTGTATAAAAGCACCACGGTTATTACATAACTCACGTTTCCCACACTCAGTCACTGCTTCAATAGGAACCAGCACCCGTCCTGACCACATTATCAGACACCTAGAGGACAAGCAAGTTCCTCATGTTCTCTCTTTTTTTTTTCCTCATGTTCTCTTAAACAGCAGTCTTTCTTCATGTGTGATCTTGCTCTCCATTTCTTGCCTCTTCTCTAAGGAAGTTCTCCCCTTCTGTGCATTGCAATAATCAGAGCACAGCTGCCTGAACACCACTAGCTTAATCCTAATACTCTACCGGCAAGAAAGGAGCACTTAACCAACTATCCAAGCCACACGGTCATTAGAGGGGCTGCTATGTGTCCCGGCCAATACATAGCTTATGCACAGAGCTTTCATTGTACTGACAGCCCCTCAAAGCAGGACTATGTCCATGTTGGCAGGAGTAGACCAAGGACTCAGGAAGAAAGAATCCCCTGACCAAGGTCCATGGCTAGTTAGTACGGAAGCCAAGATTCTACTCAGGTCCCAGTATACTACCATTTTTCTTTCTCCTCCTTTGCCTAAGGAAATCCTATACTGCAGTTTCTCTCAACTAGTCTGAATCCTTCCTGATGACAGAAACTGTGCTTTGTTCACCTCCATTTCTAGTACACTTCATAAGGACTGTGCACTTGCAAACCCCCGAAATAACCACATACACAAGGGCAGCACCAATGTCCACCCATCTCCTCCATACTGTAGAGAAAATGGATGCTTTCTGGGAAGGATCCTAAGAAAGGCTGAATTTCACTTCAGTCAAAAATTTTTTGAAACAATAACAGCCTTGAATTCATAATCCTCTTCCCCTCTCCGCTTTCACTCTCTGCATCCTCCCTTCTTCATTTCTCTTTTTCAGTCTCTCTCTGTTTTCTGTTCTTTCATTACTGCTTTCACCCTTCTCACACCCCACTGCAGTCACCACCAACACCCAAAGCTACCATACCCACTAACAACACACACAGTAAACAGCCTCATCAGAAACATTCTGTTACTGAGATGAATTATTTTGCTAAATACATACACTAGTAGTACTGTCATGAAAATGATTCACCTTAACTCTACCCCAGGTAACTTCTTCACAAGAAAAGTCTCCCATGTTAGTGACCTCCAAACTTGACATGCAGAATTGAGAAGCCAGGTGTTACCTGAAGATGTCGTCCATCACTTTCTTTCTTTGTAGTGTAGATTTCTTTCTGTATAAAGCTTTTTGTGCATGCCAACTTCAGTGCTAAAATTTTTTCATGCATCCTCTCATGGAATTTTCCCATAACTACTTCATGAAGGCACTGCTGTTATTTGTGTTTGACAGATGAGGAAGCCAAGGCACAGAGAGTTAAGTAACTTGCCTAAACTCACAGACGGCTAATAGAAGAGACAGGATACAACGCATTCTAGAATCCACGTTATCTTACATCAAAGCCTGTCTTCCCCATCAGCACTACCTTGCCTGCTTTCAGTGTGGCTGCTTCCTTTCTTTGACAGCAGGTTTATAATTAAGAATTACCCTGAGACTTCCTAGAAGATGGCAGACTGGCAAGCAGCAGAGAAAGCTTCTCTGAGTTTTGGTGTCTAGACACTGGAATATAGCACCTCAAGGAAGAGAAGGAGGGAAGTGGGGCCCCTGGACCCTTAGATTTGGAGCAAGAATTGAAGCCCATGAGAAGAACAAAGAGAGTAACTTCAACAAATAAGTAGGTGGTGGGCAGTGCCTTCTCCCTGAGTCAGAACTCACTGTGTGGGAGGAGTGGTTCAAACCTGCAGACACACAGCAACTGCTGGCAACCCCAGAGGCCTCCATGGAGAAACACAACAGAGCAACAGAACAGTGGGCACACACCATGGGCTGCACTGGCTGGTGAGTGGTGTTGATGCGGTCATCCTGTAGGAGAGCGCAACTGGCTAGGAGCCATCTTGGAGAGGGGCCAACCGAGCTTGGAACTCAGAACTGTTGGGTCCATCCAGGACCTCCCAGCTGAGTTAAGCCTGCAGAGGGTGCACTGACTGCTGCAGCCTCAACAGCTCTGGTTCCAGCCTCAGGACCAGAAATCATCCTGAACTATAGAGGAAATAAAAGTGCAGCCTGTGGATGTTATCAACTAACCCTCAATAAAGCTACTGCTGACTTGCTGGGATGAATCAACACAGATCCGGACTCTGTCTCCATAAGCTGTCTACCAGTGACAGCAGAGACACACCTTGAAGGAGACTTTTTCTATCTCTCCTTCTTTTCTTGTTTTTCATTTTATTGTTGCTGTTTTTTTTATTCAATGTGTGATTTTATTTTTATATGAGTATAAATATGGTTTCTAAAGTTTGCATGATCCTTATTTGTCCTCCAACTTTGCTTCTAGTCTCTTCTTCTGCTTCTATTTCTCTATTTTCCCCTAACCCTTTTAAAATTTTCTCCTCTGAGGATAAACCTCACATATTGAGGGTTTATTTACTGAATACAATTTCCTGATCTGTTTTAGATTTTGTTACATAGGCACAAATCTAGTCCATATGGTTAAAGGTGGTAAATTAATGATGACCTTAGTTTGCTATATTCAAGGCTGTGTTTGATGCTATTGTTATTGCTGATTGTACCACTTTACCCAGAATGGCATAATTGCTCTAACCAGCTGATCTTCCTGGTATACCAAGACTGAGATTGCTTGGGGGTCATACAAAATACTGTGGGCCAGTGCCGAAGAACCAAGGGCTGGACCAAGTAGGCAGCAACTTCTCATCCCCCAAAAATTCAAGAGGTAGGATCTTGTAACTGACTCAAAGCCCAAAAGTGAGCTTCACCTGGAAGACACCTCTGAGAAGTAGTCATTTCCTAAGCGTTCTAAGTACTAGCAATAAAGCTACTCACAATAGGCAATTTATAAGCATCAACTGAGAAATTAAACTGAAAATAAAGAAAAGACACTTACAGAGATGTGACCCTAGGCATCCAATTCACCAAAGGCAAACCCAGGATGCAATGAAATAGGACAATCCAAAAGTCAGCCTCAGCCACATGGCCTCTCTGAAGTGATAATAGCAAAGCAAATGAATGAGGCTGTAGAAAAAATCAGAACAGAAATAACTTCTCGGACAACTAAAGGGACAGTGACCACAATGAAAAACATGCTTAATGACTCTAGAGCAGACACAGATAAAAATATTAGAGGAGTTTAAGAAAATGATAAAAGCCATGAATATCCCACAAGGGAAAGAAATGGAATCCATAAAACAGATTCAAGGGTCTCGGGATATAACTCAGTGGCACAGCACCTACTTGTCAAGCACCAGATCCTAAGTTTGATTCCCAGTACAAAAAAATTAAAATTAAAATTAAAAAATTAAAAACTCAGGCATTTATCCAGGAGGTTAAAAATTCCATTGAATAAAACAAAGTGAAGACAAAATCTCCAATATAGAAGACAGGCTTGTCACTAGTGATCATGAAAAGAAAGATGTTTAGAAAACTAACAAGGGACCACAGGAAACCAATGCAGTAACTGCTAGATAATGCAAAGAATAATACCATAAGACTGATCAGAATCAATGAAAAACTAGTAGATAGCACAAATGATATAAAAAATCTGTTCACAGACTCATGGCAGAAAACTTTCTTGGCAGGGAAAAAGAATATGACATACAGATAAGTGAGGTATATATCATTCCAATTAGCCATGATCAAAAAAGTCTACAGCAAGGCATGAAATAGTCAAGATTCCAGAAAGTCAGCACAAGAACAGAATATCAAAAGCTGTTACAGAAAAGAAACAAATCATCTGTAAAGCTAAGCCCATCAGAGTCACAGCAAACTTCACAACCCAAATCTTCAAGTCAAGGAGAGATTGGACTAAAGTAGTTCAAGCTATAAAATAAAACAAACTCCAACCCAGAGTGAATGTATTGTCCAAAATTATCTTTGAAAATAGATGGAGAAATAAGACACTTTAAGGAAGAAAAACAGGTGAGGAAAGTCATGAACACCAAACCAGCACTTCAAAACATTCAGAAGGACATTCTAGAAAGAGATAACAAGGACTACAACTTCATAAATCCAGACAGAATGAATCCATGTGGTAAGGCAAACAATTAAACAAAGGGTGAAAATAAGGGAGCCAACAACAAGAAAATAACATGACAAGGATAATACAATACATATCAGTTTTAACCATCAATGTTAACGGTCTCAATTCACCAATCCAAAGAAACAGACTGGCAGAGTGGATCAAGATGCAAGCTCCAACAGTATGCTGCATACAAGAAACACATTTAATTCACAAAGAAATTCATAAACTGAAAATCAAAGGATACAAAACAAAACTCCATGCAATATGAATCTGGAAAAAATCAGGGGTAGGGTAGCAATTCTATTTGCAGACAAAGTAGATTTCAAGCCAAGACTGATTAAGAGAGACAAAAAGGTCATTACATCCTTGTAAAGGTAACAATCCAGTGGGAAGTCATAACATAAATACATATGCACCAAATACCAGTGCACCCAACCATATAAAATAAATATTAATGGACATAAAAAATCAAATGACCACTAATACAAATGTACTGGGGGCTCTCAATACCCCAGTGTCACAAAAAGACAGATAAACTAGATAAAAACTAAAAATGAAATATTAGAACTGAACCAAACTTTTGAACAAATGGACTTAGTAGATGTCTACAGTGTGTTGCACACCACAGTACTAGAACACACATTCTTTTCAGCTGCACAAGGACTGTTCTCTGAAATAGACAACATATTAGCTCATAGAATATGCTTAAGTAAATGCAAAGGAACTGAAATTATCCCATGCATATTATCAGACCACTGTACTCTGAATTTGAAAATCAATGACCAAAGAAACACCAGAATTTCATAAACACATGGAAATTAAATAGCTCCCTCCTGAACAACCAATGTGCCCCCAGTGAAACTAAAGAAGAAATTAATTTCTACAATTAAACTTTAAGGCCAGTACAAAATACTGAAACTTATGGGACACAATGGAACAGCCCTAAGAGGAAAATATGTAGCAGTAAATACCCATATCAAGGAAAGAGCAAGTTCAAATAAACAACTTAATGTGGAATCTCAGACTTCTTGAAAAAGAAGAGCAGGTCAAGCCCAAGATCATATGAGGGGGGAAATTATGAAGATCAGAGCACAAATTAATGCAATGGAGACTAAGAAAACAGTACAAAGAATCAAAGAACCAAAGAGTTGCTTCTTCAGAAGATCAAATACAATCAACAAACCCTTAGCCAATCTTACCAAAAAAAGAAAGAAAAGACTCAGCTCCATGCAATTAGGAATAAAAAGCTGAAACCACAACAGATTCTGCAGAAGTCCAAAAGATCACAAATACCTACTTCAATAACTTGTATTCTAAGAAGATGGAAAATGCAGAAGAATTAGACAGATTCTTAGACACATATGACCTACCAAGGCTGAATCAAGAACATAAAAATTGAAACAAACCAATATCAATCAATGAAATTGAAGATGTGATTAAAAACCAACTAACAAAGAAAAGCCCAGGTCCTGACAGATTCACTGCTGCATTCTACAAGAAATTTAGAGGAAAATTTAATACCACTACTTCTCATAATCTTTAATGCAGTTGAAAGACAAACAATACTCCCAAATTCTTCCCTAGAAGCAAGCTGTCCATTAATAGCCAAGCCACAGAATTATCCAATCAAAAAAGAGAAGTATGGGCCAATCTTCTTAATGAACATAGATGCAAAAATCCTCAATAAAATCCTGGTAAACAAAATACAACAAATCATCGAGAAGATTATATACCATGATCAAGTAGGATTCATCCAAGGGATACAGGGATGGTGCAACATAAACAAATCAATAAATGTAATATACTATATTAACAAAGCCAAGGACAAAAACTGCATAAGCATCTTAATAGATGCAGGAAAAACTTTTGACAAAGTCCAACCCATTCACCATACAAACACTACAGAAAATTGGAGTAGTTGGCCTTGATCTCCATCTGGTAAAAGCCATCTATAACAAACCAACAGCCACTATCATACTAAATGGACAAAACTGAAAGTCTTTACTCTAAAGTCAGGAATAAGATGAAGATGTCCACTGTCACCACTCTTTTTCAATATAGTTGTGGAAAATTTAGCCAGAGCAATTACACAAGAGAAGAAAAGAAAAGAGCAGGGCTGGGGATTTAGCTCAGTGGCACAGCACCTGCCTGGCAAGCACAAGGTCATGAGTTTGATTCTGAGTATCAGAAAAAAACCAAAAAAAAAAAAAAAAAAAGAAAGAAAGAAAGAAAAATAGAAAAGAGAAATCATGATAGGAAAGGAAGAAGTTAAATTATCATTCTTTGCACATGACATGATACTCTACAGAGAAGATCCCCAGAATTCCACAAAAAGATTGCTAGATTTAATAACCAAAATCAGTTGCACAGCTGGATAAAAAGTCAACACTTAAAAATCAATAGTCTTCCAATAAATGAATAACAAACTTACTGAATGAGAAATTAGCAAAACACCTTTCACAATAGCTTTCAAAAAATGAAATAACTAGGAATCAGTCTAACAAAGAAAGTAAAAGACCTCTACCTTGAAAATTACAGTACTCTGAGGAAGAAGATTGAAGAGGATATCAGAACATGGGAAGATATTCCCTGCCATTGGGTAGGAAGAGATAGTATAGTGAAAATAACCATACATCCAAAATTGTTGTACAGATTTAATGCAATTCCAATCAAAATTTCAATATCACATATCAGAGAATTAGAGAAAACTACCCTGAAATTTATAAGGAACTAGAAGAGACCTAGAACAACAAAAGCAATTCTGGGCAAAAGGTAAGGGACATCATAATCCCAGACTTGAAATTATACTACAAGGATACTGTAATAAAAACAGCATGATATGGCAGGAAAATAGACCCGCCCACAGGATCAATGGAACCATTTAGAAACAATGCAGATGCAGAAACAATCCCAGACATAATTAGCCACCTTATCTTTGACAAAGACACAAAACACATTCACTGGAAGCAAGATAGCTTCTTTAATAAGTGGTGTTGGAAAAATAGCTTTCCATATGCCAAAGATTAAAATTAGACCCATATCTTTCACCATGCACTAAATTAAAATAGAAAAGATCAAAGGTGTAAATATTAAAACTGAAACATTAAATCTGATAGAAGATAGAATAGGTAGAACCCTTGAAGACACTGGTGTAGGCAAAGATTTTATGAACAAAATCCCAACCACATAGGAACTATTACAAAGAATCAAAAACTGATATCTCATCTTATTAAAAAATTTTTGCACAGCAAAAGAAACCACCAACAGAGTGAAGAGACAACTGACAGTATGGTAAAACTTTTTGCCAGCTGTTCCTCAGACAAAGATATATATTATCTACAATATATAAAGAACTAAGAAAAATTAGATTCCTCCCCAAATTTAAAGACCCAATCAAAAAATGGGCTTTGAAATTAATAGACGTTACTCAGATGAAGAAATAGAAATGGCAAATAAACGTATTTTAAAAATGTTCAGCATCATTAGTCATTCACAAAGTGTCAATAAAACAGTGCTGAGATTCCATGTCACCCCAGAAAGAATTTCTATCTTCAAGAAATCAACCAATAAAATGCTAGGGGGGACTGAGGAGGAAAAGGAAGCCTTCTCCCCTGCTCATGGGAGTGTCAAGTGGAGCAACCACTGTGGAAATCAGTGTACCAGTGTGGAGATTTCTCAGATAATTAGGACTAGAGGTTCCATTCAACCCAGCTATCCTCCTTCTTGGTATATTCCCAAAATAACTTACAGCATCCTAAAGCAGTGATATATGCACACCATATTTATAGCTACTACACTTTGTAATAGACAAATCTAGGAAACACTCCAAATATCCACCAATTGGTGCATGGCTAAAGAAGGTACAGGGTTTTTATGTAATGTAATATTACTCTGCCAAAAAGAAGGATACATTTCAGACATTTCTAATGAAATGGATGCATCTTGAGACCATACTCTTAAGCGAAATGAATCAGATGCACATGTGCAAATACTTTATTGTTTCTCTGGTGTGAGAAATTGAAAGCGTAAATAAGGATCAAAATGTGTAATAGGTATTATGAAATAGAAAGCTAATGTTCAAACAGGGAGGGGAACAAAGAACAGAGAAGAGGGAAAGGAAAGAAGTGAAAAGTAAAAGAATGAGAACAGAAGGAAAAAATGGAAACAAAGCTTTTGTAAATGGGGAGGGGAGTAAAGATCCAAGGGAGGGTAGCAGAATGGGAAAAAATAAAAATATAAGTTGAAGAGACAGAATTACCTTCATTTCTATTGTACTGCAATAGCATTCCATTTAGCAATGTATTTGCATTTGCCTCTTTTCCATGTAGTAGTTCACAAAGTGTGGTCCCTCGGCCACCATCAGCATCACTGCAGAGCGTGTTAGAGTCATTCTCAGCCCGCACCAAGACCTGCTGGAGACTCTGGGGCTGCCTGTGATCTCACAAGCCTCCGAGGTAATTCTGGTGCATGTTAAAGTTTGAGAACTGCTAGTCCATATGATATTTATTGCAAGTTTTAGGTAATGGTCCCTTGGAAGACCTACTGTTAGAGATGGAAGATGGAAAATGCATGCTAAGGCAGCTTGCTTCAGTAACACCCAGGGGTGTCGCATTCTGTCGACATTTCTTCACACGTTGTCTGTCCTCACACATAGGCCTTCTGCTCATATATTTTAAATCTCAAATACCTAACAGATTTTGAAATGCGTGTCTGCCTGCAGGATTTTGATACATTAAAGGATATCTCTGTTTCATGTCTGGGCTTGTGCAATGCACATAAGTGAGACAAGGCCACAGGTGACCCATCACTCCACCTATGAAAGCAAATTAATTATCTGCCACTTAAGTATCACATTTATGTGCCAAAGATGGTCTTTAATGAGGTCTTTACCATGCAGCCATATTCCAGGCAATTGTTCACGTAAGTAAACACATGTTAATTACTGTCACTTCTTCTGTTACATATTCTCTAGCCTGCAACACATCGGTCAGAAAGAAAAGTTCTGTTTGGCTGATCAGCATCTCCTTCCATCTTCCCTGGGCCCTGTATACACCCCCTTGTGCCTCCCTCCCAATATCCACATTTCCTTTTAAACTAAAGCTAAGCACTGCACAAGTGCATGGGAATTGAGCAGCAAGCGTCGTGGTTAAGCACTCCCAGTATCCACGTGGACGTTCCTCTGCTCCACTGAGAACACCCTTCATGTGTTTGCAGTGTACATCTGTCTGCTACAATTACAGCATTGCAAATTTCTTGCGGATAAAGTGACATTTTCTCTCAGCATTGTCACTTTGAAGAATATCCAAGAACGAAAATGAAAATCAATATAGCTTCAGCTTATCAACCTCACATTTCATTCAGTGACTTGCTTCAAAACTGTCAAATGAAAATTATTTCAGTTTACCTGAGTAACAATTTATGGATACTCCCATTTTTAAATTTAAAATCTGAATTTCTAATATTAAAAAGAGGACAACAACTTGGCCCAATTTTCCTTAGAGAATTTAATGACTCATAAAACACTTGGGACATCAGGGTGACCTGACAATTCATTATAAGATATACTGAAATGTGTATGTTCAGCCAAATGTTTATTGAACTCTTGGCTGTTGCTTTTTCTTAATGGTTGACTTTTGAAAACTGATTACTCTCTGAGGCAGACAGTAGCAGTCACCAAAATATCATTTATGAATAACTCAATATAAAGAATACTTTGATTAGGTGATATTTAGTAGGACTCCACAATCTTCAAACTTTGTGTACTTTGTGTAAAAAATACAACTTTTATATGTGCAAAAATGGTCAACATCACCAGTCATTTGAGAAGTACAAATTAAAAAATCCATCAGAGATTTTCCCTCCCACCAGGAAGAATGGCTATCATCAAGAAAGCCAATAACAAATGCTGACAAGGCTACAGGGGCAAAAGGAACGTGTACATTGATACAAACAGTATGGAAATCAGTATGGAGATCCCTCACAAAACTAAAACTAGAGGTTCCATTTGACCCAGATATTACCCTTCTTGGCATCTTCTTGAAAAATTAAAAGCATCACACCACAGCAATATATGTATACACATATTAATAGTCCCACAATTTGTAATGTCAAAATCTTGGAAACAGTCCAGTTGCCTGTCAACAGATGAATGGATAAAGAAAATGTGGTTTTTATATACAATGGAGTACTATACTGACATAAAAAGGATAAATTTGAGACATTTTTAGGTAAATGGATACACCTTCAGAATATACTTTTAAGTGAAATAAATCAGACACACAAGCCTAAATATTGCATTATTTCTCTTATGTGAGAAACTGGAAGGGTAAATAAGGTCTCAAATGGATGATAAATATTGTGAAGTGGGGAGAACATGCTCATATGAGAAGGAGAACAAGACGGGGAGAGGGAAGGGCAAGAAATAAAAAGGGGAAAAAAAGAAACAAAAAGAAAAAATGCCAACAAAGCCTTTGTAAATGGGGAAGGGAAGAAGGGTGGAAGGGTGGAAGAGAGGAGGGAAATGGGGAGAAAAAGAAGAATCAAGATATACTATGTACAAGGGGCTGGGGATTTAGCTCAGCGGCACAGTGCCTGCCTGGCAAATACGAGGTCATAAGTTTGATTCCCTGTACCGGAAAAAAAAAATCAAAAACAAGAAAAAAAAAAAGATATACTGTGTACAGATATAAAAGTTCAATTCCCGGTACTGGAAAAAAAATAAAAAAATAAAAGATATACCATGTACAGATATTAAACCCCTATGATGGGTGTGATGTACAACAAAGTATACCAATACAATTAATTTAAAAATAAAACTTAAAATACATTTTTATAATGAAAATAACTGAGAGACCAGATATAAAGATAAGACCCTACATCATCTAGTATGGAATCTTTCCACTGAAAATAGTAATACTTTAGCAGAAGTTAAAATAAAATATTGGCGACACTCCAAAAAACTGCATTTGTCTCACCTAAATTTACTTGTATCAGTTGATAATTATTCAGCTTCAGGAGCATGCATCTGAACACCTAGATTTCTATTACATCTTCAAAAATCAAGGCATCTGGCAGCCACGGGCTCTTCACGCCACCTGGCCATGACTTCCTGGAGCTCAGTAATAACTCCAGCTCTAAAGCAAGCTTGAGTGCCCCAGTTCTCCCGCTAACCCGCCTCAGGTCCCCAAGGGGTCTACCTGACTCCTGTGGGCTTTTGAGTTTTCCACTTGTTCTGGTTCTGTGGTAGCCAAAAGACAGTTTTGTTTTTCAGCTTAGGGGCATTTGGGAAAAATGCCTGAAGGCAGCGGGGCCAAAGGTAAATTTTGGAGAATGGAAGAAAATTGATAGGAAGGAAAGAGAAAGGTGTCTTCCCATGAGGTTGTGGTGTGAGCAAGGCCTCAGGAGGAGTGTGGGGAAGGGTCTAGGGGGCAGAGTACAACAGCAAATGGACTGGACTGACTGGATCAGAAGTGTAGGAATGAAAACAGTGGCCCGGGAAGATGGCTCAGAGGCACAGCACCTACCTGGCGAGAGCAAAGTCCTGAGTTCGACTCCAGGTACCAAAAAAAAGGAATGAAAATAGTGAGTGAAAAGCTGCAGAAATATGACTGTAAAATGACTAAGAGAGCCATGAGTGTCACTTCAAGATGTTTCTGGGACATTCTCTAAGTCACAGAGCTTAACTTCATATTGAGAAACAGATCAATGCAATCTCTATGCAATTTAGGGAAGTCAAACCCCTACTCTGAGCTTCGGTAACATGCCCTGCACCTCCATACTCCTCATCCTTTGTGTCAAGAAGTGCAGCACAGAGGTTGTGCGTGCCCATAATCCCAGCCCTCTGAGAAGCTGGGGCAGGATGACTGAAAGTTTGAGCTCACCCGGGGCACTTCAGCAATTTAGCCAGACCCTGTCTAAGAATTAATGAATTAATGAATTAAAAAGGGGTTGAGGCTGTAGCTCACCGTGAAGGCTCTTGATTCAATCCTCAGTACTGTAGGAAAAAAGGAAGGGAGAGAGGGAGGGAGGGAGGGAGGGAGGAAGCGAGGGATGGAGGAAGGAAGGAAGAAAGGAAAGAAGGAAGGAA